>NC_139708.1:52326448-52494196 GCF_964188405.1 Protomyctophum parallelum
ATCCACATGTATCCCGTGTTGTCGTTCAGGGCCATGGTGAACGTGGGACGAGGCCAAGAGGTGCGCATCGTCAGGAGCATGCCGTCTTGCCAAGCGCCCCCGAACAGCAGGCACAGGGGGCTGTGTTTTTACGGCGACATGTACAACAACTTGCACCAGATGGACCCGTCCGTCCTGAGCCTGTCGTCCCCGGGCTTCCGGTGCCTGAGGAGCTTTTACGACGGGAATACCTCGCACGCGCACCCCAAGTGTGTCGGCGATCTGCCTCCCATGCGCAAGACGTTCGGTGCCTACCAGCTCTCCCTGAAGCCCAACGGGGCCAACGTGCGGCACGGCGGCGGGTTTTACACCGAGAGGCAAACCAGGGGCACGGCCTCCTGCCTCGTGGCCGTGCCTGTACGGTCCATTGTGGAAGACGCAAAGCTGCGGGTCGCCAAGTACGCGGCCTACTGCGACACGATCACGTTGGACATGTCCAACCTCACGTGTCTGCAAGACACGATCAGGGCGCTGAACGCCTTCGCCCCCGTGGCGTCCAGCCTGGGCGTCATGCTGTCCGACAAGCTGCTGGAGGACGGCCCGAAGCTGTTCTCGGACATCAAGCGGAAACTTGCGAACCCGGCGGTCCTGACACACTTCACGATCAACTTGGTGTCGGACCCGAACGTGTGCTTGGTGAGCTACCTGGGCCGGCGGCACGTCTCACGCACGGCGCAGACAATCAAGACAATGAACCCCGGCACCGTGGTCACGGTCAGGGCCCCCGGCAGCATGTTCTACAACCTGCCCAGGATAGCAGAGCTCTCAAACGACTTCACGGACAGGGAGCTCGACGGATGCGTCGCGGGCATAGACTTCATCGTTCTGGTCATGGCCAGGCTGCGCACAAACATCCCGTTTAGAGACTACGGCCAGACGGCGATGAAGCTGATACCCCAGTGCCCCTCGCAATGGGTTCCGAAGACGAGGAGTCACTGGCTGTGGTCTCCCGAGTCCGTCGTCGGGCCGTACGTGCAGGAGCCCGCGCTCGCACACGGCGTGAGGCCCGACCTGTACGGCGTGGTGGCCGTCCCCAACGCCATAGCTATGTTCGGCCCCGACAAGGTGGTCGTTGAGCTCGACACGGGCTGCACGTACGTCGGGCACAAAGACTTTTCCACCAACCACGTCGCCAAGTGCGACAGGACGACGACTCGCGCGGCGCCGTGCTCCCCGCTGCTTGGCTCGGACTGCTGCGCCGTGGAGCAGCCCGACGGAGGCTTCACCTTCATGCGGAGCACGCCTCAGCTGCAGCACCTCGTGTCCGAGCTCATGACGTGGGGCGTTAGGCACTTGCACTACGGCTTCCTCGACGACGTCGATCTGGTGGACCGCAACGGCGTGACCACGCTGGACCTGCTGTACAGCACGATCACCCCGAAGCCCGTCGTGTTTCTGTACAGCACCGATCGGTCGGGGCCGCCCGAGTACTGCCCCGGCGTGGTCAAAGCGACAAAGCTCTTCTTCTTTCAGAGGACCGATTTTTACTACACGGGCTTTTTCAGGACGCCGATCCCCGGCCTGGCCGTGGGCCCCACAGACGACAAGAGCCTGTGCAGGAGAAGGGTGCTGGACGCCGTGCAACCGCACGTGACCGTGACGCAAACATATCCCGGCGCCGTGGACGAGGCTTACTACTTGGACACCCTGTTGCCCGCGAGGGTCGAGACTTGGACTTGGATGTTGAGGTCTTTTTTGTTTTATAAAAACGGCACCGTGTTCCTGTACACCCCGACGCCGAAGACCGTGATAGACACGTACACGGTAGATCAGATGTCGCGGACCATACCGGCGGGCACGTTCACGCACAACCCTATGGCCCTGTCCAAAGTCACAAACACTAAACTCGGGACTTACGTGACCACGAGGGTGCGTCCCGAGCTCGTCGGCCAGACCCCGGTGTACTCTTACAAGCACACGCTGACCGATAAGGTTTTGTGCACGAGGACCGATTACAGCACCGAGACGACGGTGCCGGGAGTGAACGCGGTGATGAACGATTCCGGGAGGGCCGAGTTCCTGGGGATCTGGACGGCCGGGAACTCCCTGTTCGACAAGATGGGGCTGAGCTACCCGAAGTACAACGAGACAAACTACGGCATGTCGGGGAGGCGCCTGGTGCCGGAACAGGAACGCGATCCCGTCGAAGTGTGCTCAGCCGGGGCCCTCGGGGACGACGACCTGACGGTGCACGTGACCAGCAGCCTGTCTTTCTTGGACAGCATCGGACGGACCGAGAACTGCCGACGGACGCACGATAACCTGTACGCCTGCCTGTTGGGCTCCGGCCTGGGCTGCTGGACGGCGTCAGAGGAGACGATGGCCCATGCGGTGCTGGGACCCAACCGAGCCGCCTCTTGGAACCGCTCCGACGCCGGATTCAGGCTGACCGTGCGCAACCACCAGAAGGCCACGTGGGCGATCAACTTCAACTACGCGGTCCCCCTGGCGAGCAAAAGCAACGGCGGGTGCTTCTCAACGGAGCCGATCTCGGCGCTCATGTACTCTCACGCGGTCGAGACGGCGGTGAGCGACGACCCGCTGTCCACCTCGGCGGACTACATGTGCGGCAACTGCGTGAAGAACGTGTGCGCGCTGGGGACCGGCTGGATCGTCCGGGCCCCCTTCGTCGAGGAGCGCGTCGAGTCCGTGAAGGCCGTGCGGCTGCAGCGAGACCTATGTCTGGAGGAAGGGAGAGACTACATCGACTGGTACCGGACGGACCCGTTGAACGACACGTACGTCTCTATGAACCACTTTCACACAATCAACACCACGGTGCTGGCGCTCTACGTAAGGGGTCTGGGTGACTCGGGGTTGATCGTGAGTGGTTTCGTTTTAGACCTATTAAATTCCACTGTGACCAAAGCAACGAACCGCATGTACACAAATATCTACGTGCTTGTGCTAAACGCGCTAGCTCTGGTTCTGGCTGTGGCATTGGCAATCGGGCTGTGTGTGTTGGTCGTGCAATGGGGCTCGATCTAGTGCGCGGACCGACGGGCGCCGCGCTCACCCTCATGGTCGCTTTCGTCGTCCTCATCCCCTCTCCGTCGTCGCAGAGCAGCGCTCCGCCACAGACGCCGTCGGCTCGAAAGCCGGGCGCCATAACCGTACCCAGACGCGTAGGCTACGTGCCGGTAGGAAACCCGCTTTCGGCCAAGTACATCACCATAGGCCTGACCCTGCCCGATCTGTCCGGGCGCACGTTGGTGGTGTTAGACCCCATGTTTCTGAAGTGCTCCCAATTGTGCAGCACGATTCAAAAAAGCGCGTGCTCCAAATACTGTGGCTCGCAGAAACTGACCGAAATTTTGAGCCTTCAGCTGCAGAGGCAGCAGTACGCCCTCAAGTACGCCAGACACCTGACCGAGAGCCTGCTGAGCCTGGGCCGCGTGGACTCGGACAAGCCCAACCACGTCCCGCCGGCGGCCTTTCTGGCCAGCAGTTGGGAGGCGCACGTGTCGGCCGCATTCAACAAGGAGACTGTGGTCCGGAACGACGGGCCGGCCGAGGCCGTCGCGAAGCACTGGGAGCTGTACCAGAAGGCGGCCAACGTGTCGATAGACCTGGTTCACACGCTGCTCAGCAACACGGACATGTCCGTGTTTAAAGCCACCTACCCCATGGTCGTGTCGACCTACAGCCACGCTCTGGACTTTGTGACGGCGGGCCTGTCGCAGTACAACGGCATGATGCAGTCGTGCCTCAGGTCGATATTGGAATCCAAGTCAGTGTCCGGCTGCATCGACGGGGTGCCCAACGGACGGTTTCAGAACGCGCACTACGACAGCGCCTCCAACACGCTCAACGTGGCGGCCACGGCAACGGAACACGATCTGGTGATACGGGTATGGGCTGACGCCTACGTGCCGTTCTGGACGGGAGGAGGCAACCTGTGCTGGCTGAACCTGGACTTGGTCAGCATAGAGAACAGGCTGTACTACAGGCCCGAGTGCGACGGGATCTGGTGCTCGTCTCCCGTGTCCGTGGACGTGGACGCCTTCTTCTCGGGACGGCGCCGGTTCACGTACCCGCACGTGTGCGGCGCCTGCAAAGGTCCCGTCTGTTACAACGAGACCGGCGGCGGCACGTTTGCCGTGCTGATGCCGCACGAGCGGGTCGTCTTGGCCGCGGAGGACGTGCACGTGCGCAACGCGACTCTGACGGAAACGAACGAGGCGTCGCTCGAAGTGATACAGGAGCTGAACGTCATCTTGCGCGAGGTGACGTCGATCAAGACGCATTGCTCCCTGGTCAACAAGACAGCCTCGGTCGTCCGAGACACCGTGACGGCTCTCGGGAAGAAGGTGATAAACATCCAGGAAAACATCGATCGTATCTGGAACCACATGCAAGAGAAAGTCATGTATTTTACTAAAGACGTGTTCGGGGGCTGGAGCGAGATCATGTACACGAGCCTGGCGTTGGGCGTGAGTTCCGCCGTGCTGACCCTGACGTGCATGATCGTGTGCTGCTACTTCTTTTCGGCGCACGTGACCAAGTCAACGTACAGGAAAATACCCACGAACCGACATGGCCGCTGACGCCGTGGCTTCGCGCCTTGGTGACGACTACGCAGCCGCCAAAACCGTGCTGACGTACGCCGAGAACTCGCTGCGGGGCAGAGCGCCCCCGACTCACATGGCCAGCGTCAGGGCCCTGATAGAAGACGTGGTGTGGTCTCGCGCTTGGATAGACGGCGGGGAGGTTACCGTCTTGGACACGATGCATTTCCTCACGGCACTTTACACTAAAGCACACTTTGACTTTGAGAGCGTGGTGAACAAAAGCGAAGTCCTGACCATGGCCGCGTTTGTGCACCTGTGGCGGACCGTGCAGTCGTCGTACTTTTACAGAGACGTGGCCCCGCTCATGGACGAGTGGATCAAATTCATGGTCATCCTGGTCAACTACGAAGTCATACCGGTCGCGATGTACGACATCAGATACTGCCCCGAGTGCCTGTTCGACCTGAACACGGAGCTGGACACGGTGGTGGCCAGGATAGACCTGGTGTCCTGCAACCACGTGACCAGGGCGGTGGCGGACGCGAACGACGGCGCAGCGGGTCCGGACCCGCGACACGGGCTGGAAGCACACAACGTCCAGGAAAGAGCCGAGATCATCTCCAAGCCCGGCGATGTGCCCACGCTCGACGTGGTCATTTCGGGAGCCTGCACCAAAGACAACTACTTTCAGCTGAACATGGCGTACAGCACCAACGCCGGGGCCGAGCCCACGGACTTCGTGTCGACTCTAGACTCGGTGCGTCGCAAACAGGAGCGACTCAGGCTGGAGCACCTGCTGCACAAGAACTTGTTAGAGTACAACAATTGCGTGGAGGCCTTCCGGAACTTTAAGGCCCGCAGGCAGCCCACCAAGTACATACTGGACGTGACTCTGGCCTACGTGGCGGCAGAGAAGTGCCGGACCAAGTTTTTCAACAAACCCACCTCGACTCCCCAACCCGTCACCGGCGATGAGATAACTATCATGAGGAGGCACCTCGTCATGACGCTGCTGGGGGGACAGCTGCCCAAGAGCTTCACTAACGACGTGTGCAAATACGTCCTGTGTCCCGTCAGGTCGTACGGGCAAAAGTACAGGGTGAGCCCCAGGATCACTTTTTTTCGCCACCTGATGGGACTGGGCATGTCCACGCCGAAAGCCAATTGGTTGTACCGCAACATAAATGAGTGCGACCTGTGCAACGCGGTGGGGCTCACGTACGCAGAAAGCGTGGCGGCCGGGTTTATGAAAAGCGTCTTGGTGGACGTGGACTCGGACGCTCACAAAGAACTCATCCTGTCTCTGCACAAGCTGTGTTGGCTGATAGGCAACGTGTTGTCGTTCTCCGTACTGAAGAATAAAGTGGTGAAGCTCGTGAGGCCCGACCGGCACAGAGACAACCTGCCTCTGAACAGCGTCTGCATCTACCCCATGTTCCGGATCAGCCTGACGTGCTGTGACAAAAATGGCCGGCTCAAACATTTCCTATTCCAAAACCCTGACGAAATCTACAGATGTTTTGTCACATATAACCACTTTCAAGACTGACTTTGTCAACGAGCTGCTCCACAAACACTCGTCCAACTGCGTCCAAGAAAGGGCCATACTGTACGGCGCCCAACCCATCACTAAGATAGCGGTGACGCACTGGCAAATCGACATTTATTCCAAGAAAAAACATTTGTACATAGATATGAACCTCGATGAGGACGACGTGTGAAAGAAAGGAGGAAAAAAAGACAATGTTTTACTATCACCATGTTATGTGTTGTAAAGCAATAAAAACAATGCAACTTTTTCAACTCAGAGGGTTTTGTGTTCAATCGGTTTATTTATTGAAACCGTGTGAAATAACAGTGTATGGTACTTTCCACATCAAGACAGCTTTTTAAAATAGCGTGCATTTTTGTTTTGTTGGCTTTCATGCATGTTTTTATATTTTTGTGTAGCGTAGAATAGGTCTTCTGCACTTCGGTCTTTCTGTTGAAAAATATGTAGACGAGGAGCTTGCTCTCTATCACGGTGTCCGCAGTCTTTCCCCTGTACGTCCACTTCATGTAGTCGTGGCAGAAAAAGAGTAAAATCAGCAGTTTGTCGTAGAACACTGAGTCGTCCTTGCAGTCCACCAGTTGTTTTATGTGCTGACGAACCGTGTCTTTAGAGTGGAAGACGAGCGTGGCCAAGATGGTCATTGCGTTCATCGTTTCGGACCGCACGTCCCTGGACGCCGCCGTTATGTTGCGGGAGCAGTGTTCGGTCAGCCTGTGCCTCCACTTGTCGTCATGGCCTATGCTGTGGTCGTGAGAGTCGTAGCACCGCAGAAACTCGGCCGACGTTATGAACTCTGTGTAATTTATCACGGTGGGGATGCACCTTTTGAGCAACCTCTTCAGGTCCTCTTCGCAGCACCGGTTGTACTGCTCGACTTTTTTGTGCAATCCTCTATGGTGCGTGAATGGCGCAATATATTGGCAATAATGAGTTAGCATTTTTCGTATAATATAAGAGGGGGTGGGTTGGTAGCTGCAATTGTTGGTCCATCGGTTTCTAGATCAGAGTGGGGCGTGGGTGCATCGTTTTCTAGGGCGCTGTACGAATTATAATTTACAGGACGGTTATCCATTGAGAATAGTGAAGCGCCAGCTGGCTTTGGGAGATCGATAGACCTGCTCATTGGTATAGTGGGATCACCTCTCTTGACCCACTGTCACATAGGCACAAATGCGGAGCAATGAAGTTGAGATAGACATGTCTAGACCGCTACACTCACATCTCATCAAACCAACCTCGGAAAGTGAAGTGACCAACACAGAGTCAAAACAACCACAAGAATGGCACAGAATCAGTCAAAGATGGAGCCAACAACTAGAGAAATTTGCAAACGTTCACGAGGTTGACGACGTTGTCAAATGTGGTAATTTTATCATTGGGAAGCATAGCATAGCAAAGGGGAGTGATGGAATTCAAGTCTACTTGGGGTTAAGAGAGGATGGCACTGAAGTCGCCGTGAAGAGAATGCTGAAGGGCGAGAAATACTTTTCATGTCTTCCAGAGCTTGATCATCCTTCCGTTGCACAATATGTGGACTTTATAGAGGATGAAAACTTTGCATACATTGTTCTTGAATTATGTGAATACACACTGGAAGAATATGTTAAGTTAAGAGATGAGTTTCCTGGAGGCCGTCTTTGTGAAATGCTGATCGCAAAACAGTTTCTCAATAGTTTAAACACACTTCATCGACAGAATCCTCCAATTCTCCATTGTAATATCAAACCCCAGAATGTGATGTTTGGTAAGCTATGAAAAAATAAGACAGGCAAACTATTGTATTATTATCATTTAAAAAATATTTTCTTTTATTTATTTATACAATTTACCCTACAGATGTTACAAGGAAGGTGAAATTGTCCGATTATGGAATATGTAGACAGGTGGACCACCGACAAACAAGATATGCAACGAGTAGTGCAGGAAGAAAATGTTGGAAGGCGAAGGAGACCATTGATGAAGACTATGGCGGTGCGGTTGTACCATATACAAGAAGTGCCGACATACAGGTTTGTTTTTTTTTTCCAGTATGAGAGAACCATTTAATCAAAGAAAACAATACATTCTGTCCCTACATTTCATTTTCATTCTAAAGGTGGCTGGGATGTTGTTATATTACATCCTGTCTGGAGGACACCACCCCTTTGGTACAGGCCCACGGTGTGAAGTCAACATTGTGGATGGAATCTACAACCTGCACCATGTTCAGGATGTGCTCGCCAACGATCTCATCAAGAGGATGATTAATGAAGACCCAAAGAAAAGACCTACAGTAGAAGAATGCCTGGATCATCCATACTTTGGGGGAAACGAAAAGTTTGAGAGCAGGAAAACGTTTTCCATTGTGTGCATAGGGCGTCATTTCGTCAATGCTAAACCCAATATCGCTAAACTTCTTTGCCTTTTATTTTTATTTTTATTTTATTTTATTTATTTTTTTACTACTATATGAAAAATCTACATTGCCACTTCCAATCCATACTGTGTGATGGGACTACTCCCAAAACGAATTAGAATGAATTGAACGTGTCTATTAAATGTAAAATCGGTTTATTTATTGAAAACGTGTGAAATAATAGTGTATGGTACTTTCCACATCAAGACAGCTTTTTAAAATAGCGTGCATTTTTGTTTTGTTGGCTTTTATGCATGTTTTTATATTTTTGTGTAGCGTTCCTGTCTCTGCACAAGCTGTGTTGGCTGATAGGCAACGTGTTGTCGTTCTCCGTACTGAAGAATAAAGTGGTGAAGCTCGTGAGGCCCGACCGGCACAGAGACAACCTGCCTCTGAACAGCGTCTGCATCTACCCCATGTTCCGGATCAGCCTGACGTGCTGTGACAAAAATGGCCGGCTCAAACATTTCCTATTCCAAAACCCTGACGAAATCTACAGATGTTTTGTCACATATAACCACTTTCAAGACTGACTTTGTCAACGAGCTGCTCCACAAACACTCGTCCAACTGCGTCCAAGAAAGGGCCATACTGTACGGCGCCCAACCCATCACTAAGATAGCGGTGACGCACTGGCAAATCGACATTTATTCCAAGAAAAAACATTTGTACATAGATATGAACCTCGATGAGGACGACGTGTGAAAGAAAGGGGAAAAAAGACAATATTTTACTACTTATGTGTTGTAAAGCAATAAAAACAATGCAACTTTTCAACTCAGAGGGTTTTGTGTTCAATCGGTTTATTTATTGAAAACGTGTGAAATAACAGTGTATGGTACTTTCCACATCAAGACAGCTTTTTAAAATAGCGTGCATTTTTGTTTTGTTGGCTTTCATGCATGTTTTTATATTTTTGTGTAGCGTAGAATAGGTCTTCTGCACTTCGGTCTTTCTGTTGAAAAATATGTAGACGAGGAGCTTGCTCTCTATCACGGTGTCCGTAGTCTTTCCCCTGTACGTCCACTTCATGTAGTCGTGGCAGAAAAAGAGTAAAATCAGCAGTTTGTCGTAGAACACTGAGTCGTCCTTGCAGTCCACCAGTTGTTTTATGTGCTGACGAACCGTGTCTTTAGAGTAGAAGACGAGCGTGGCCAAGATGGTCATTGCGTTCATCGTTTCGGACCGCACGTCCCTGGACGCCGCCGTTATGTTGCGGGAGCAGTGTTCGGTCAGCCTGTGCCTCCACTTGTCGTCATGGCCTATGCTGTGGTCGTGAGAGTCGTAGCACCGCAGAAACTCAGCCGACGTTATGAACTCCGTGTAATTTATCACGGTGGGGATGCACCTTTTGAGCAACCTCTTCAGGTCCTCTTCGCAGCACCGGTTGTACTGCTCGACTTTTTTGTGCCTGGTGGCCAGCAAGTACTCGGCAAACGTCTCCGCGACGGGAGTGTTGTCCACGCACCTGTAGTCCTGCACACCGGCGTCGCCGTGCTTGCCAAGGGGACAGTCCTGGTCAAATTGGCCGTCCTCGCACGCGACGTGAGCCTTGTGTGTGTGTTTGTAATCCACGGGCATGTATTTGCATGCTATGAGCAAGGACTTGCAGGTGCGCAGACCGCACTTGTGTTCCGTGTGATGCCGCAGGCACCGGTGCACGCCCTGTCTGAATTGAGTAAACGTGCACGACTGCAAGACGCACATGGCCACGTCAGTCGAGTTCTTTTGAAACACCGTTTCCATTTCGTTGACCGGAACGCTCGAGCGTCGTGTTATTTTGAGTACACACGTGGTAAAATGTGAAAAATACACTGAAATCTCTATGTTATTTTACTTTGTTTTATGATGTGGTACGTGCCACGCCGTGTGTGTTTTTTAAACGCATAGCCCCCAACCGTGCTTTTATCTCATTGGCAGGCAAGCCGAGGGAAGACCGCAGATTTGATCCTGGTTGACGAGGCGGGATTTGTCAGCTCCAAGACGCTGCTGAGCGTGCTGCCGAACATCTCGTTCAAGGGCCGGAAACAGGTCCACATCACGTCTCACGTGAGCAACTGCACGTGGCTCATGAAAGTGAACGACATCAAGGACAAGGACGACAACCCCGTGTTTCACGTCATATCCCAGTCGCTCAAGTGCAAGGCGCATCTGAAGCTGGAGAGCACCATGTGTCCGTGCCTCAACATCTACTGTCCGCCGTACATAGAGGTGAACGACCATCTGAAAACCCTGATGAACATGATCGTGCCCAAGGGCTTCGAGGCCGAAGTTGCCGGGCAGTCCGTCACGGAGTCCAACACTAAGAGCGACACCGTGAGGCCGTTTGACACTAGATGCCTGGAACAGTTGATGCGCAACAAGCTGTCCTTCTCCGACACGCAGCCTGTCGCCTTTTACATCGGCTTCGATCCCACGTTCGCCAACGGCACCAAGTCCTGTGCGGGCCTGGTGTCCGGGCTGGCTCTGCAGAACGGGTGCTTTGCGGTGAGTGTCATGGGTACGTTCAGGTCTATGTACAAAGTGTGAAAGCAAATGTTTGATTCCCGGGCCCGAGAGTCCCCGTCGCCGTCCGTGTCGTCTCTGCCCGCCGCGTATTCCACAAGGGACGCGTCGTCCAGCACGTCCACTATGTTGACCGCTATCTGCCTGTAGTCCGTCACCATCCTGTCTGTGAGAGGGTCCCTCTGCGGGGTTGTGATGTGGTGAGAACACGTGACGAGTCTGTTGAATTTGACGCAGTCGCACGGCGACACCGTGTCGCACTCGAGCCACAGCGTCATGCACGTTGCGATGTAGACTTTGGTGAGCCTGCACCTCGACAGCACGTCTTTGAGCACGGCCAGCGAGGCCGCCGTCCCCTGTAGAGTCAGCTCCACGGAAGTGACCAACGCCACGGGAGACAGGGTCTTGTTCCAGCTCGGCCAGACCGTCTCGAATATGGAGTCCGCCAGATGGGCCTCGATGCCGAGGCATCCGGTCAGATAAGCGGACCCCTTTTGAGCGGTGTCTAACAGCTGCACGCTTTTCATTTTTAAAAGCATGTAGTTGGTCGCTATCCCAAAGTTCTGCAACATTTCCGGGGTGCTCATGGCCGAAACGAACATAAAATGCGAGAGGAAGGCGGTTGTGATTACCATGAATTCGTATTTTTCGCACAGCTCGTCCGTGTCCCACGTTGTCACTATAGTGATTATTTTGTCTATGATGAGGCCGCAGCGGCATCGGTCGCAGTTCATGGTTTCCTTTAGAAAAAAGTAATATGTGTATGTCGCTCTTTCTCACGAGCTGTATTCTTTCTCTTCTCTGTATCTTGTAGATATTCGGATTGGAAGAAATGGAAATAGGCGACTTGGAGTGCGGACTCCAAGAGGCCTTTTGCGCGCTCATATATTTGCACGCAAATGCCATGAAGACCGCCTTCAGGGTGAACTGGAACGCCGTGCCCGTATACATCATCATAGAGCAGAACACCTACATGGAAGAAGTGGCGATCCTCCTCTCTCGGGTCTTGCACAAACTGAACCACCCGATCACAGGCGGGTTTTTGGCCTACGGCTACCACAAGCGGGATTTCCGTCAGCATAAAATATATCCGGGCAAGCACGTGGGCCTGAACAAAATAGAAATGGTCACGCATCTGCACTCGAGCATCATGGCCTACAACGTGGGTTACATGGAGACCGTGGTTTCCTTTGGCGAGATGTTGATCGGAGAGGCCAAGGTCCGCAGGACGCGTCTGCAGCAGAACGTGCCCCTGAGCAATCACAACACGCAGACCGAACCCGGGATGGTGTCCACGGACATAAACAACATCATGCCCAACAACCTGATCCAGCAGGCCACCGACAGTAGCTTCATGTTCGAGGTGGACGCCCCTATCATGTCCCGGAACAACATAGCCAAGGGCGAAAACCTGCTGAAGAAACTCAGGGACGAGCTGTCCGAAGTGTCCACTCTGAAATGCAGCAACAAAGTCATCACCGGGGGGAAGCGCAAGCTGGGCGGCGAGTACTCGAAAGACGACATGTTCGCCGCTCTCATACTGGTTGTTCACGGGTACAGGGAGATAGTCAACAGCGACCAAAGCGTGTACTTGTCTAAAACGGTTAAAAGAGGGAGTGAAAGAGACTGCTGATCGCGACTCCCGGCTCTGTGACTTGGAAACCGGCGTGCGAACGCGGAACTCTCGGATCCGGGGTCGACAGTCAGAGAAAAGTCTTTATTTGTCCGCCTTGGAGTGCTCTCGGGGCTGCTGGCTGTCGGGGTAGTGGCATGCACAGCATATGTCCGTGTCCTGTTTAGGATTTGACCCCCACATTTTATGTTGGTTGTTGGACAGCAACTCTGGCGCTACCTCCGTGTGAGGTACGTTCACGGCATTGAGAATTTTTACGGCGCCTCCGTATCCGTGCCACCGACAACAGCGGTGCGGTTCGGTGGGATTGACGTGCGCAGCAGCCATGGTCTTTACACTGACGGACTTCACACTGAGCCGACACCGATCCTGCCGTGTAAAAGGGGTGCGAAAAGTGGGGCGGGTGGTGGCTTTTAGTCAACCTGGGCTATAAGAATGCCAGGGTTTTTTTTTCAAGTTTGGTTAATAAACAAACTTGGTGCTGACAGTCATGTTGAATCACAGGCCCGGGAGTTGGACTAGCAAGTCTTTGACTCAGGCGGCCATAGCCACGACTGTGGCCGACGAGGTGATAGAGTTCATGAGCAACGAAAGCAACCTGACCGAAGGCGGGTTGGAGCCCGACGACTACATTCTGATAAGCAGACAGGACGTGTGTGACGCTGCCGCTTACGTGGAACTCACGTGGGGCGATCTGGATCAGATGATGACCTGTACGGGTCTCTGCGACTGTGTGGATCACAAGCCGGAGCCGGACTCCGAAGAGGAGAGACTCTTGGAATTGGGACTCACGTGGGGCGATCTGGATCAGATGATGACCTGTACGGGTCTCTGCGACTGTGTGGATCACAAGCCGGAGCCGGACTCCGAAGAGGAGAGACTCTTGGAATTGGGACTCACGTGGGGCGATCTGGATCAGATGATGACCTGTACGGGTCTCTGCGACTGTGTGGATCACAAGCCGGAGCCGGACTCCGAAGAGGAGAGACTCTTGGAATCGGAAGTCAAAGTCGCGAGTGCAGGTCACGGGCCCGGCGCTTGTCTACAAGAGAAACCCCCGGCACCGAGAGTCGATGGGGAGAGCATGGATTGCGACAATCATTCGAACTTACCGTCGGAGTAGTAGTCAGTCAACTGCTTGCGTCACAGACACACCAAACCACCACATCGCAGTAGCCCAGTAACATTTCACGGCGAGGTTGTTACAACTACTACCAAGAGAACTAAAAAAAAATATTGTTCTGTGAAAAAATGATTTGTTTCATGTTAGTTTTATCACTCAAATGCACACAACACATGAAATATAACAAAAATCATCTCACAGTGAATAAAGAAAGTTTATTTTTCAAATGTACATGTGCCCCACTGTCTCTTTTGGTTTCCGTTTGCAACAGTCGTATACATTTTTGAAAGATTCCGCACGTTCAACTGTTGCTTCTTGGTGTGCGTGGTCAGCGATTTAAAGAACTTCCTGCAGTCTTTACAGTGATATTTCACGGCCTTGTCCCCGCGCTGGCCGAGATAGGTCTCAGCCGAGACCATCCACTTTTCCAACACTTCCGCGGTGCACTCTCTCGGGGGCACGCACAGTAGTTTCGTGCACATGAGAGCGTTGTCTTGCAGCATGCTCAGGGGGGACGGGGTGGCCGGGAAACTGTTTGGGTTTTTCACGTGGCAGAGCAGGGTCTGAAAGTACAGGCACTGCGCCAGTTCCATCAGTCGCGGGTCCGTGCTGGACGACGATCCCCTCAGTTGGATCCCGCGAGCGTCGGGTTTTACGGCCAGCGGCTCGGCCAGAGGCGCGGGGATGCAGCCGATCACCCGCGTTTCGGACATGGGCCGCATGTCCACGATTTTTTCGTTCACCAGAGCGTCCAGGAGAGATCTGATCTCGCTCACGTAGCACATGTTCTCGACGTCAAACCCGGTCCTGCACAGCACTCGCCGTATGTGCTTCCGCTCGTCCTCGGGCAACGCGAAGGCTCCCAGGTCGGTCCTTATGTCGTAGCGCTGTTCCATGGGCGGCAGCATTATTTCCGGCGGGCAGGTCCTCATGACCGACACGAGGCACGTCTTGCCGTCGTCGCGAGCGGCGGTCACGGCTTTGACGGTCTCCCGCAGCCTGCTCACAATCTCGCCAGACAGCTCCTCCACGTCGGTGCCCGCGGGCAGGAACGACGTCTGCGGCAAGACGCTGTTGATCACCACGTGGGTCAAAAACTTTCCCTTGGTGGTGTTGACCATTATCCTGTCGTAACGGTCGGCCATCTCGTACAGAGACATGACGTACTTTATGTGAAAGTTGTGCAGCGAGTGGTCCGCGGGATCGGTGACGACGGGCCAGTTTTTGGCCTTGCACTCCTTTGCAAACTTGTCCAGGGCGAACTGCTTGCTTCCGCACAGCAGGCTCCCGCCGACGAGCGTGTCGCACATGAGCTTGGCGTGCGTCTCTATGGGAAACCGGCCGAGCATGGCCACCGCCGGGTCCTGCCTGTGGAAGCCCGGCACCTTGGTGTAGATGGACATGTTCTTGTTTTTAAAGATCTTGGGCAGATGTGTTTTCACTATGGTCACGTAGGGCACCTTGGGGGCCACGCCGTCGTACACCCCCCTGGCCACAAACCTGGTCAGCGTGTCTTTGTGAAACCGTTCGTGGCTCTCCACTTTGGGCAGGTGCCGCCAGTCAAATATCCCGGCCGCGTATTTGAGCGTGAGCAGGGTGGCCACGTGCCGGTACACGGCGTTGCGTCTCAGACAGTCCGCCCTGTCGTACATGTGGCTGAAAGACACATCGTGCTTGTACAAGACCCGGACCGGGGCCACGTCGCCGCACTCGAAAGTCGCGGTGACGTCCACAAAGTCTCGGACCCGGGACTTCTCCACGGTCCGTATCTTGGCCGTGACGACGGCCGGCGGGTCTGTGCAACTGAGCAGCAGCACGGCGTCGCCCGGCTCGAGCTCCGGCCAGGGCCTGCTCAGGAACATTGCAGTGTTCTTCTTGTCGACCACCACGGCGTGGCCCCTGATGATCACGTCCACGAAGAGGTTTGTCACCAGCAGGGTGCCGGCGTTCTTGTTGCTCCTGTAGGCTGGGAGGCCTTTGGTCTGGGTTGAGGTCTTGATCACGTTGCCCTCGCTGTCCAGCTCGTGGACCAACGCCACGTAGGTCTTTTTCGACACGTGGCAGAACACGGACGAGGCCGTCTCGTACTCCAGCTCCGTCCTGTAGTCCTCGGCAAAGGTCTCGTTGATCCTGACTCTGCCGACCTCGGTCTCCACCGTGTACACCGTGGCGCCGTCCTCGTCCTTGGCCGACGGGTCGAGGGCCGCGGACGGGACGAGCTTCCCGTTGGGCAGCACGTACACCATCCGTTTCAAGCAGTCCTCTATCA
Organism: Protomyctophum parallelum; assembly: GCF_964188405.1. Classification (NCBI taxonomy): domain Eukaryota; kingdom Metazoa; phylum Chordata; class Actinopteri; order Myctophiformes; family Myctophidae; genus Protomyctophum; species Protomyctophum parallelum. Next base: position 52,342,476 of record NC_139708.1, read on the forward strand.
TCTCCACACGGATGTCTCTCAGGAACTCCTTGATCTGCGCGTCCGCCAGCTTAAACTTTTTGACAATGAACTCCACCATGTCTTCGAAGCCGGCGCCACGGAAGTCCTCTGTGGTCTCCGACACGAACATCGTGCTGTCGGTGTCGCCGTATATCTGGACGCACCTGCCCTTCCGCTTGGCGTTCATGATCTTGTTCACGAATCCGATGAGCCGCCTGCCGTGGCCCGCTATCAGGGGCCCACAGGGCCACGGCGCCGTCCCATAGTACGAGTTGGCCTGCAGCTTCATCTGCTGCTCCTGCTCGGAGTAGCACGCCCTGGACGCCTCGGTCTTGGCCGTGGCCTTTAGCCGCTTGTACCTCTGCCTGTGCTCTAGGAACAGGTCGACGCAGGCGGGCAGCATGGCCTTGTACCTCTCGATGGACCGCTTCTCCTCGGACAGTTTGCCGATCAGAGTCAGGCAGGGGAAGTTTTCGCTCTTGGGGACGTTGTCGAACGGGTCGCTTCCCTTCCACTGCCAATTGTAGCCCAACCACCCCACGGCCGTCGGCTGCACGGAGCCGAGTAGCTCGATGGTTTCGGGAGACACGTTCAGGTCCCCCATCAGCGACGGGTACATGGATTTGTAGTCCAGGCATATCTCTAGCCCCAGCTGCCCCGTGGCGTAGTGCAGTCCTTTCAGCGGGTCCGCCACCACGCCGCCCTTCCAGTTCCAGCCCGAGTCGAAGTTCTTGGCGGGCGCGAGACCGTCCGCGACGGCCATGAGCCGGTCCTGCCTCACCTTCAGCGAAGGCAAGCTCACCGAGTGTATGCTCTGGACGAACCCCTGAAAGTTCTCTAGCCTGCCGTGCGAAAGACAGTCGATGTTGTACGACGCCAGGCACCTGTACACGAGGTCCCGCAGGCAGGGTATGGTCTTAGCTAGCCTGACGCACAGTATGGCGTCGACCAAGTTGTACACCAGCACTTTGAACAGGTCCTTCTTCCCCGAGCGCATCATTCTGTCGAGCTGTTCGTACGGTACTGTGGAAAAAAAAGACAAAAAAAAAGTAAGAGCATTTATGTAAACTCATATCATGTACAAAAATGGAGTGAAAATTTCGTGATCCCGGCCTCTCATCCGGGTCGAGGACGCGAGTAACATTCTGTTTGGCACATTACCGTCTTGGATCTTGTGTAGCTTCTTGTCGTTTTTCGGGGGCAGCTTTCTTTCTTTTCTGTAGGCGCTCACTTCGCCCGCCACCACGGTGTCCAACTTCAGGTTGGCGTACTTGTACTTCTTGTCTCTCGTGTAACACATGCAGTACAGGTCTATGATGGCGGTACCGAAACCCTTCACTTTGAAATGTCCTATCTTCTTCTTCTCCTTGTTGAACCGACATATGATGGTCTTGCACTCTTCCGCAGCGGCATCGTGAGTCCCGACCGCCGGACCCGTGACTCGCTGGTCCGGCTCCTCGCCGTCGTCCTCGTCGTCCCCCGCGTCCGGCTCGTCCATCTCCATCACGCATCTGTTGGAGCGGGCCAGGGTGAGTTTGGTCTCCAAGTTCCTCTGGTCTGCATATGTGAAGTGATTGCTCAGGACGGTCTTGAGCGACGCTATCACGGTATCGTACATCTCTAACAGCCTGATGGTTTCAAACTGCAGGGTGTACTCTATCTTGGGGGCCTGCGGCGTCGACATGTTATGCTTGAGCATGAAAGTGTCCCAGTGGTGTTTTAAGTCGAACCTGGCTTTGTTGGCGGGATCGTGAGTGACGCAGCAGCCTCGCTCCCCGGCAAAGGCGTAAAACTTCACCCTCTGCTCTATGACTCTGATGTCGAAGTTTGCGTTGTAGACGTAGACTATCTCGGCCTTGGATTTCAACAGCACTCCCATCATCTTCAGCAGCAGGTCCAGCTCGTTTTTCGCAGGAACGAGCTGTATCCTCTTCCCGGCCCCGCCGACGTCGGACGGGTCCACGCCGACGTCGCCGCACACCGACGGGTCCACCTCGTAGTCGTGGTTGGTTTTCAGCTTGTTGTAAACCACTATCAGTTTTTTCCTCCTCTCGGGCGTCTTGGGCTCGTGCTGGTTGGTGAGCACGATTGACACGGACGTGATCTCGTGCAGCAGCCCGCTGGTGTCTCGCTGCTTGGGCTTGATGGTCCTGTTGCAGCCCACCCGTTTCATCACGTCGTTGAGCACGGCCAACTTAGCCGTCTGGTCGGCTATTTTGAACTCGGTGACGTAGGGGAACTGCGTCTCCTCGAAGGCCTTGCACATCAGACTCGTGTCTCTGAACTTTTGATCGAACACGGTCTCTATGTCCAAAGCGCACGTCACCCAAGCCCGTTTTACGAGCTCGGGTGCGCCGATAGTGAAGCGGTCCTGTGCCTTCTGGCAGTAGACGAAGTCCGAGGGGATCCAGCACTTCGCCTTCCTGTCGGTCACCTTGGGGATGAAGTACACTTTGCCGAACATCAGGTTGTTCACCAAGGCCGGCGTGTTGCCGTCCCACGACACGTACCGATATCTATCGTACCAGAGATTGAACTCGCCAAAGTGGAACCCCTTCTCTCGGGCGCCGGACAGAAACTGGATCGCCTTGCCGGGGTCGCTGAAGGCGATCACTGTGACGGGGACCTCACGTCTCAGCTCGTCGACAAAAACGGTCATGTCTGCGACGTGCAGCACCGAGCCTCGGAGCCATCGCAGGAAGGAGGCGAGCCGATTGTCGGGGTCGGGATCGGGGGTTTTAATAAAGCCCGCGAAACACGCCAGCCCTTCGACACTGATGGTAAACGTGGTCCCGGAGCCGAAGTCGTAACAACGGCAGTACAGGCTATTTTCTTGGTCGGAATATATCACCGACTTTACGAGAACCTCGTCGAACCGGTCCCTCGGCGGTTCAGAGTCCCGGATCTCCGGCAGTATGGACTTGAAAGCTTGGCTGATTTGTGAGTTGGGATCCATTAATACGTGGCCACAAGGCTATAAACGCTAGTCTGGCTCGTGCAAAATAGAGCATGGGCTACAAAACTGACTTTTGTGACATTACTTAAACCCCACAGTACATATACTTAGCTGACTAGGGTCCTCTAGGAGCCCTTACTCCCCTTTCCCTGTACTCTAATTTGGGTTCATGTGGTTTTGTGTTTGGGGTTTTGAGTCGATGATGGATACGGACACACTGGAACCAAGCAGAGACGACTACACGTTGTTTCCCACACACATAACCCTGCCGAAAAGCAAATGGAGTTTTCAAATAATATTAGAAAAAAGCAAATTTTACAACAATGCCGACAACACCCTGTCCTTTGCCAACCTAAAAAAGAACCACACGCACGACGCCACGCTCTTTCTGTTTTTATACTACCTCACGTTCTGTTTTAACGGCATGGTGTATCAGATCACACTCGAGTCCAATCTGAGCTTGTCCGCGATGGCTAGGTCGTTGCCCGTCAGGGACGGCGCGTCCAAGTACTACGTGTTCGTATTTGTGTTGCCCTGGCCCACGGAGAACCTATTCGTGAAGACCAACGACAACTGGCTGGCGAGAGAGTGTGAGTCCGAGGACGTGAGTTCCGACGACGCGGGTTTTGACGATGTGCTCGGAGACGAGAGATTAGACGTGACCGGGGCCCCGCAGCCCCTAAAGACTCACGTGTACAGGGCTTTTATGAGACTGCTGAGTTACAAGCTGAACGTGGTGTCGTACGCGTACCTCTACGTCAAGAGGTACGACATAAATAAACAGCTCGACGGAATATTCGAAGCGCTAAACCCCCAACAGGACTGCGTTGCTCAGTGCATCACCAGGAAGCTGGTCACCGCACACGGCGGGCAGCTGTTTCACTACAGGAAGGTGGCTCACGGTGGCCCGATAGACAAGTTTTCGCTACGGTCTCTGTTGACGGCGCTGAGGAGGTATACCGGTAAACCTCTCGAGTCCACGGACCTAGACACCGAGCACATATGGGGCCACGTGTCGGAACTCATGAAGGTCCACACGACGGAGACGTTCCGGGCCTACTGCGCGGAGATAACAAAACCGAGGCAGAGGCAGCTCGTGTCTTTTTTCGAGGCGTTTAACAGCCAGGAGACGGAGAGCGTCGAGACCAAGGGCATGATCGTTTTCCTGTACAGCTGGGGGGACATCATGACGGAGTTGGACCTCCTCAAGTGTTTCAGCGTGTACCTGCACCGGTGCTATGCCGTGCCGGCTCAGTCGGTCGACCTGCTGACGTACACGTGCACCGCTTGTCCCGGCGAGCAAATGTGCATACACAAGTATGCCAAGTTCTACGCCAACTACAGCGGGTCGATCAACGCTCTCGTTGCCGGCAACACGGACCCGTTCACGGTGATCTACCCGCACATGCACACCATACACACGGTGATCAAGGAGGCTCTGAAGGACAAGCACGCCATGTTGCCCAAGGACACTAGATCCACGTACGTGAGGTGGATGTTCTACTCGCTCATGAACTGCTACTTCCAGAGCACGCCCAACGTCACGGCGATATACACGACCATGTCGAACTTCATCCTAAAGCGAAAACGGTCTCTGGTCGGGTCCTTCATCGCGGACGACGGGTCAAACGAGCTGTGGATGGGCTCCGTCAACTCGAAAAGTAGCTGGGAGCACCCGGCCAAAGTGTACGACAGGGCCATCGTCAAGAAGCTGTTCGGCACGTTCAAGATCACTAGGCTTTATCAGGCGTACGTCTCGCTCTCGTACATCATCTCCAACTCGGCGCCGAGGCAGCACACGCAAAAGTTTATGATTGTCAACTTCACGGGCCCCGCCGAAGGCAAGACGTTTGTGAACGACGTGCTGAGGGCGCTGTTCGCGACTATCTCGGAATGCCTGGAAGACTTGGGCTCTTTCACGCCCAGGGCCTTCGTGTACAACAGGAAGATCAGGACCTGCTCGGTCCTCACCTTCGAGGACGTGGCCAACGCTCCGGAGAAGCTGCAGAACTGCTCCACGGAAACCAGCCAGGCGGCCAACCAGTTTAAGCAGATACTCGATTCAGGCGTGCTGTACACCGACTCCACCGTCACCAACAAGACCAAAACGGCCATGACCCACGAGACCGTGAGAGTGTGCTCCGTGCAGAACGCCGGCTTCATCTGGAGCACAAACACACTCGAGCTCATGTCCAAAGCCTGGCTTGACAGGTCTCTGATCCTGGGCTCGGAGTACGGGCCCCCCATAAGGCGATCCATGTCCAGCTCCACGATCCAGCACCAAGTGACGGTCAAGAAGCTGAACGTCCTCTGCGAGACCATGCTGTACAGACAGAACCTGGCCCAGACCGCGGTCGTGATGTGCGACTCGCAGTGCCTGCACATGACTGAGAAGCACATGAACGTGGTAGAGACCATCGTGTCGGCGTTCGGCAAGCGGTTCCCCGTCCTGGTCACTTCCGACAGACCGGCGAACCGCAATGCCGTGAAACTGGACTACCTGATCTTCACGGAGGGCATGAAGCAGGCGTGCAACATCGCCTTCGACCTGTGGATACCGCCGTGGACCGACCTGCCGTCCACCTCGGGGGTGTCCGACTGTCGGACGTACATGACGCTGCTCGCTGCTGCGAGGTTCCGGGCCCTGAGCCTTGCGCCGTTGGACCGTCTGACCATAGACATTTTGGTCTTCTACAGGCTCATGTACCCGACCGTGCTGATCGACCACGCTCCCAAGGTTCTGGGGATTGACGTGGCGAGTAAGGTTCTGAGGGCCGTGGCGAACATCATCAGGTCGGCGGTCACGGCTTCCGAGACGCGGGTGCCCACGATGGCCCACAGTCGCGGAGCCATGGTGTTCACCAACCTCGCGGAATGCAACCTGCCCAACGTGATGAACATGCCCTGGCTGCAGGACTCGTCCGCAAAGCAGCTGATGAAAAACGTAACCAAGTGCTTTGTGACCAAGAGGAACGACAGGCTCGAGAACTACGGACACTACAAGGAAAAGATGGTCATCCCGACGGACAACGTGTACGACACCTACATGACCGTGTTTCCCGACGTGGGAGCCTCTCTCTGGCACAAACTCAAAGCGGCCGCTCTGAGAGTGTACAGACACGCCCGCGAGGTCCCGGAGCCAACGGTCGCCGGAGAGGTCCGGGGCGCCCCGGACCCGCTGCGCGTCACAGAGGATTCGGACGCCGACGACGAGGCCGGAGAAGAAGAGCGGGGCTCGACGGAAGGCGTGACGAGACGGGGGGCCGTTCGGTACATCCGGATGCGCGTGAACGATCTGTCGGCGGAGGAGCAGTTTCTGCTCACTTGCTTGGCGGAACTCCCCGGAAAGTGCAGGATGCAGGAGCTGGAGATCAACGGCGTGAGGGGCTCGGCGAAGATGTTGATCAAAACGTGCTACGGGGCCCTCCTGCTGCAGAGCAGTCTCGACGGCGTCGTGGCTTTCAAAAGGGATTTCTACTGCGTGGACAGCGTAGTCGAGGCGTACGGCTGGTGCGGCAGGAGCAAAAAGCGGTGCAGCAACGGCTCGATAAAACAGGGCATACCAAGCAGCGTGCTCAACGCGAAGAAGCTGAAGCTGCTGACGGAGAAGGTGCCGTACATAGAATCGGCGTCTTTTCACAAACCGCGTTGGCTGGCGTACACCCTGCAGCATTATGTGGGGCCGTGTGTGAAAAACGCCGCTAGCTTTTGCAAAACTCTGACGGTGTTCGACGGGGACACCCTGAAGCTCAAGCCGCTATGCGAAACCAACACGAGATCCTTCGCCGTGCCTAAGAACTGGGAGTACGACGCGGCGTTCCGCGTGCTCGACCAGAGGACCAACAACAAGTGCTCCAAAGAGGTCAGGACGCGGGTGTATTCGTGCATGCTGTTTAGGCCGAGGTCTTGGACAGAGATAAAACTCTTTATCGAAAGTTTTACAAGCACTCGCATGATCATGGAAAAACATTACGGCGTAGGCCCTCGGACCCTCCGCTAAAGACGAAGGACGGTAAGCCGCATACTCTTCTCGAGTGTGTTGTGGTGTGTTTCTTGTACAGGGTGTAACCGAAGTAGATTTTGTCATGTTGTAAAATGTGATAACAAATAAAGCGATTCTGAATTATGATTATGCGGTTGACCGTGTGGTTTTTGACTGTTTGCAATGTCTACATTGGGGCGGACGAGAGGCCGAGATCGCGAAATTCTCACTCAAATTCTAGTGATCTCGGCTCCCCATCCGCTCCAATGTTAATCTAGTGATTCTAGTGATCTCGGCTTCCCATCCGCTCCAATGTTAATCGCGCCTTCGACCCACGGCGCCGCGAGCCTGAAAGTAAAATACATTGGGGCGGACGAGAGGCCGAGATCGCGAAATTCTCACTCAAATTCTAGTGATCTCGGCTCCCCATCCGCTCCAATGTTAATCTAGTGATTCTAGTGATCTCGGCTCCCCATCCGCTCCAATGTTAATTTAGTGATTTTCAAATATCACGGACGCACAAGTTTTTTTCTGTTGGTTGGTTTTATTCAAAACTAAAATATGTATAAACCAAGTTCATTCAAACTACAACACGATACAAGCTTCTTAGTAGTAGTTTTGGCACTTCCACGACTCCCTTGTCGATGCGCCTCTCGCAAGCTTCAGAAACAGCGGACGAGACCCGGGGCGCTGCGTCTCCCGAGTCTCGTCCACTGTTGCTGAGGCGACGGCAGTCTCTTTTTGTTTATGGGGAACTTTTAGGATAGAGATCGTTTTATGGGCTTCGGGTTTGTTAGCCGTAGATTCGGCTTGCTGCTGAGACTCCGCGTCCAGCAGCGTGTTCGGCGCCACGGGTCTTTCTGACACTCCTTCTTCGTCCGTGCTGGTCTCCTCGCTGTCGGTGCTGTGTTTGGACAGCACGGCGGGTCTCTTCTTTGTGATTTTCTTCTCGGCGGTTTTCTTCTTGCCAGTTTTCTTGGACGGCGCGGGCTTGTGCTTTTTCCGTGTCGGGATCTCGTTTCTGTCTTCAGAGTCGGAACTCGACGCGGAAGAATCTAACAGGTCCAAGGTCTTGCTGCTGACGTCGGCCCCGGTGTCTCCCTTCTTGGCCGTCTTTGCTCCGAATCCGGAGTCTTCGTCGCTAGACTCTGTAGAGGAATCCTCCGAATTGCTTTTTAACCTCATCAGTTTCTTGGGAGCGCCATCGTCTTCCGAATCCGTCAGCGTGTCGTCGTGTTGCACCTTGCCGCAATAGGGGGTTTTGGGATCCGTCCGCACCATGCGCTTGCGTTTGACTCCCTTGTTGTCGGGTCCAACTTTTGGAGGCGGTTGTCTGCGCTTGGCGGGTTGTCGCTTCTTGTGCACGTAGGAACGCAACGCGTCCACACCCTCCCTCAACTGCATGGCCGCCACCGGGCCCGTCTTCCACGTCCTGTTCCACGACCTGACGACCGCTTTGGAAAACTCGTCCGAGGAGAACTCGTACGACTTGGTGTCCAACCTGGCGCACCAGTTTGCCATGGTGTTGCTGATCTTGGTCCTGGGAGTGAACTTGAAGGCCTCGGCGATCTTGATCCTCTCCGCCCCGGCCAGTCTGCTCCAGAACGTGTCTTTGAACAAGCTGTTAAGCAGGCCTTCTCCGATGCTCGCCGTCGAAAACGTCACAGGCGCGGGCCGGGAGATGGGATTCTGAATGAACTTCGAGTGCAGCTTGTGCGCCACGGTCAAGTAACTCAAGTAGAACACGTTTTTGAGGCTGGTGCTCTTGGCGGCAAACCACAGCCCGGTTTGGATGATCGTCCCCAGGACGGACTTGTTGTTCACGGTAGTAAAAAAAGCCATGGGGATGGACAGGTTCCTGTCTCCGCCGTAGTGGTGCAGTCTCTTGAGTATGGACTGCCTCAGCTGCCTCGACACCGACATTGTCACCAGCCGCGAGATAAAGTCCTGCACCTCGGTTGCAGTGGCCGCGATGTCGAGCGTGGCGGTTGACGTCAGGACCGGGAACTGCTCCGCGAAAGTCAGGATGCTGTGGTCCAGCGGCAGGTAGGGCTGCTTCAGTTTGTGCACCCGGAGGTATGTGAGAAGGCTGGCGGAGAGGTGAGACGGCATTTTCTTCGCCTTCAGCTCTCCGGGGTAATAAAAGGGGTAAATAGCCTTGGGCATCTTGTCTGCGGCCGACTTGCACTTCCTGCCGCTCTCTTTGTGGACATGCTCCTTGTCGGGTCTGCTCAGCGTCTTCATCACGGCCTCATAGTTCATGAAGTGGCCCGCGACGTGATTGCCGCCGCTGACCATGTGCTCGGACTGGCCGGGCTGGGAGCAGGGCAGCAGAGCGTAGTTCAGGCACTGGTCCGCGGCGTCTTCTTTCGCCGCGTCCATAACTTCGAGAGCCAACTTGGGGGTTACGCACATTATGCTGACGTGAGGCTGTTCGTCCTTGACGCGGAACTCGCGAGCCACGTTCCAGAACTTCTTTTTGGTCACTTCGTCTTTGGTGTTCTGCAAGCTATAGATGAAGTTCTCGTTGGGCGCCACGAACACCTCCTGGAAAAAGATGTGGCTCTGGGTGTGCTTCCGCACAATGTCCTCGTCGTTGATGTGCTGCATGGGAGGGAAAAGGGCCATAAAGTAGCCCCGGCAGTTGGTCGAGTGCATGAAGGCGCAGACTGTCTTGTTTTCGAACCGGTCCTTCTGCTGCTTTTCCAGGGGAGCCTTCTTGGGAGCTCTGGGAGGTCCGCCGCCGAACGGGCGTTTGGCCGGAGGCGGCTTGTTGGCCAACTCGGTCTTCATCACCTGCCGGATGAACGCCGGCACCGACAGTGCGCCCAGCTTCCGGATGTCTCCCTGGCAGAGGTACGGGAACACGGGCAGCTGGTCGCCGTTGTTGTCGTTGACGAAGGAGAGAAACTTCGCCTTGGTGCCGGCCAGGGCCTGCTGGATCTTCCAGGCTTCCATGTGTGTGTCGGCGATGGTGTGCAGGGGAAACAGGTTGCCAGCGCTCAACACGAACATCATCTCGGGCAATATGGTTGCGGAATCGCCTTCTTTAGGCCTGGCCTGTCCCACTCTCCTGTACAGCTTTTCGGACAGCTCGTGGCTCTGCACGGTGCTCAGGACCTCCTGGGTTCGCCGGATGGCGTGGTCCAGATCCAGCTTCATTACGTAGGCCTCGTCCACGACCGGATCGTTGCTCTCGTAGTACAACCGCTTGCCGAAGTGCTCCGCTCTCTCCGCCGCGCTGACGAGTTCGGCCAGGTCGCCCTCCATGATCGGGCTGCTGCTTATTGGGCTTCGCTTTGGGAGCTCGCTTCGCGAGAGTTGCTTGTCGGTTGAGGGGCCGCCTGAAGTCCAGAGATGTCTAGTGTGCCTTGGGGCGTCCACAGCAAAGCATTCGCAACCTCTTTCCATGGATAATAAGTAGTTGGTTTGAACACTCCCACTCTGCCCTGAAACCGGTAACTCCAATTCATTTCGTTCAAGTCCCCGCCTCTCACGGTGGTCGTGATCGAGTCAAAGTGTATGTTGAAATAATACACGACGTCTTCACTTTTGGCCGGCTCTCCGTTGAAAATCCTGTCCGGGCTCATTATATCGTTGATTGTGGTGCCCTGCCGAGAGAGCACGCACAGCAGACATATCGGCATCGTGAGACTTGTGTCTCCCGGCATCGTCAGAACGGGCATCTCGAACGTGTCCCTGTATCCGCGGACCGCCGCGCCCTTGCACGTGTGTTTGTTTTCGCACCTCTTCAGACTGCGAAACTCCCGAAAGAACATCTGGTGTAGGTCTTCGAACGTGTACGTCTGTTTCGCAAACCTTCGGGAGTCTAGGTTCGCGGTGGCGATGTCTTGCAAGATGCTGTTTGCGCAACGGCTCATCAGTTTCAGAGGCACGTCTCGGGCGGCGACTTCGACGCCGATCTGCTGAAAGGCCATCGCCACCACGTTGTTCGACAGGTGCCTTCTTGCGGCCGCCACTTTTACGGCAAAGTCTACTATGTCCACGGGGTTGGCCGCGGTTTGCAACACGGGCTGATTGTTGCACTTGGTCGCCTTGAGTATGTGTATCTGTTGCCCGCAGCTGGTCTGCCCGTCGCACATGAGGCACGTTTGCATCTGCATCCACACCGTGTAGCAGCCGGAACACATGACTCTCTTGCAGCAGGGTATTTTGAACAGAGTGGGAGACACGGACCCGCAGCTGCACCTGAACTTAGACTTCACCAGGCATCGGGAGTAATGGGGCTCCTTGCTGATGAAAGCGGGGTTGAAGCCGCAGCTTGAACACACACGCACCTCTTTGCAGCACTGCAGCACCAGACCCAGGGACCGCGTGTCCTTGCTGGATTTGAGCAGCGGCGTGTGGCACACGATGCAGGCGTTGTCGCTCTTGCCCAGTCGTTTCTGAGATGCTGCGTAGCTGATGGTCGAGATCCTACGGTACATGTTGTTCGGGCGCCACTTGATGGCGTTTGGCGTCTTTATCAAAAAGTAGCCTCCGCGCCTAGTCACCACCATGAACTTCTTAAACGGAAACCAGGGGTTCTTGTGTTGCGCCCTGGAGACGGCCATGCAGTTAGAGCACCCTCCCTTCATTATGACCAAAGACAGCAAAGCCCTGGTTATGTTTATCCCCGACCACAAGCCCACCGTGATTAACGGAAAAAACCTGAAACGGGCCCTCGCGGTACGGTGCGGTTATCACACGATGACGACGGCGGACGAATTTATGCGGCTTCTGACCAAAGCGGTCGAAACTGCGACAAACCCCTCCTCCCGCGCCGGCGCGGCCGCTGTCGAGGCAAAGGCGACCTCCGCTTTGGAGAGTCCCGGCGCCGCGAGAAACTTTGTCGCGGCTCACTACGAGATGACCAAAATGGCTTACGAGATCAGAGACCGTTACGCTAAGGAGTGCGTGCCCGGCACTCCGGACACATACATCAAGTGCTGCTACCGGCCAGAGGCAAACGGGCTCCCGGTCGGGATATATCTGTACACCGAGAACAGGCTCTATCCTGACAGGGTGTTCTTCCAGACCAACGTAAAGTCCCTCACGGCCAACTCGTTTGTGACGGTGCCCGTGTTCCCGGGTTCCTCGCCCATGTCGTGCGTGATCGTCATCCGCAGGTCGATAACCCATCTCGACCAAAGGTCAGAGTCTAAAAACGATTCCGTGTCGGTTGATTTTTTTAAAACAGCGGACCTTTGCGCTCAACGAGCAAACTCGGTCACGGGGGTAGCGGACCTTCAAGCTCAAAGGCCGAAGGGGGTTCTCGCACACGGGTGGAAGACGTACAACGCCGCGTTTTACACCGAGCTCGTGGCCAGGGGCGTCCTCTCTGAGGACGAGGACAAACAGCCGCCCAAGTTTCACAAGTACGAAGGTGTGGCCGTGCGCAGCGAGAGCATTTGCATCATCGATCGCAGATGGACGGCGGGCGACACGGTCTGCGACGTGAAGCGGCAGCTTCCAAACATTCACGACACCGTGTCTTACATGTGGCCCAGCACGATGAGCTCCCCCGACCTCGAACGCAACGTGCTGAGCGTCGCCATGGGCGTGTTAAACAGACACATGTTGTTTCCTCAAGTCGTGTGTTCGGTGGGACACAGGGACAACGAAGTGAGGTATCTGTGCACCGCGGTGTCAAAGAACACCTTAGACAACACGTTCAGCGGCTTTTTTGTCGTGGCCGCGACCAACGCCAAAATCATGAAGGACGTCGTCGGGCACAGGAGGGGCATGGTGAGCTTTCCCGGGGAGCTATTCTTGGTGAACAGCCTCCCGGAGAGATACACAGACCCTACGAACCTGAGCATATTTTTGGACGGGACGCCGACGGATTACTACATACACGTGAACGAACAAGATCATTTTATCGAGCAGGCGGTGAAAGCGTGGCCTCACGACAAGATGAAAGAGGCGCACGCCGCCTCGTGCGTGTTTGTGTCGTGCGGAGGCGAGTCTCTGTACATGTACATCGGCGTGTTTAAAAGAGGGACTCAGAATGAAATGTTTTTTTGTTGAGCGGTGTGGGGTGGTGTAAAACTAAGTGGATTGAGATGTGAGGTGGTGACTGAGGAGAAAAATAATAAAAGAGAAGAAACAAGTTTTCATTGTGGGTGTCTCTGTCTGTTTTACTTTGATGAAAAACCACATCATATAAACATTGGAGCGGATGGGGAGCCGAGATCACTAGAATCACTACACAAGTGAACGAAATGCCTTTGTACAGTATATATTACATGTATTGTATATCTTTCCTGAAAATAAAACCTCGGTGCACAAGATGACGGTCTTTCTCGTCCTTTGCTTTATTTAATTTAACATATGATACACACAACTTGTTGTCACAAATATTCACAGAATACAGCAAAAGTAAACATGTTTCCATTCAATGGCAATTACTCTGACCACATCCGCCCTAATGTGTTTTACTTTCAGACTCGCGGCGCCGTGGGTCGAAGACGCGATTAACATTGACTGAACCGTGTGCGGCATACCCGGAATTTTGCTTGTTTTCACCGTGCTGTGTTATATCTTACATGTATTGTATATCTTTCCTGAAAATAAAACCTCGGTGCACAAGATGACGGTCTTTCTCGTCCTTTGCTTTATTTAATTTAACATATGATACACACAACTTGTTGTCACAAATATTCACAGAATACAGCAAAAGTAAACATGTTTCCATTCAATGGCAATTACTCTGACCACAATAACGTGATAGTTCCGTAATCGCGGCCTCGCATCCGCCCTAATGTATTTTACTTTCAGACTCGCGGCGCCGTGGGTCGAAGACGCGATTAACATTGGAGCGGATGGGAAGCCGAGATCACTAAAATCACTAGATTAACATTGGAGCGGATGGGGAGCCGAGATCACTAAAAACGAGCGAGAATTTCGCGCCGTGTGCGGCATACCCGGAATTTTGCTTGTTTTCACCGTGCTGTGTTATATCTTACATGTATTGTATATCTTTCCTGAAAATAAAACCTCGGTGCACAAGATGACGGTCTTTCTCGTCCTTTGCTTTATTTAATTTAACATATGATACACACAACTTGTTGTCACAAATATTCACAGAATACAGCAAAAGTAAACATGTTTCCATTCAATGGCAATTACTCTGACCACATCCGCCCTAATGTGTTTTACTTTCAGACTCGCGGCGCCGTGGGTCGAAGACGCGATTAACATTGACTGAACCGTGTGCGGCATACCCGGAATTTTGCTTGTTTTCACCGTGCTGTGTTATATCTTACATGTATTGTATATCTTTCCTGAAAATAAAACCTCGGTGCACAAGATGACGGTCTTTCTCGTCCTTTGCTTTATTTAATTTAACATATGATACACACAACTTGTTGTCACAAATATTCACAGAATACAGCAAAAGTAAACATGTTTCCATTCAATGGCAATTACTCTGACCACAATAACGTGATAGTTCCGTAATCGCGGCCTCGCATCCGCCCTAATGTATTTTACTTTCAGACTCGCGGCGCCGTGGGTCGAAGACGCGATTAACATTGGAGCGGATGGGAAGCCGAGATCACTAAAATCACTAGATTAACATTGGAGCGGATGGGGAGCCGAGATCACTAAAAACGAGCGAGAATTTCGCGCCGTGTGCGGCATACCCGGAATTTTGCTTGTTTTCATCGTGCTGTGTTATATCTTACATGTATTGTATATCTTTCCTGAAAATAAAACCTCGGTGCACAAGATGACGGTCTTTCTCGTCCTTTGCTTTATTTAATTTAACATATGATACACACAACTTGTTGTCACAAATATTCACAGAATACAGCAAAAGTAAACATGTTTCCATTCAATGGCAATTACTCTGACCACATCCGCCCTAATGTGTTTTACTTTCAGACTCGCGGCGCCGTGGGTCGAAGACGCGATTAACATTGACTGAACCGTGTGCGGCATACCCGGAATTTTGCTTGTTTTCACCGTGCTGTGTTATATCTTACATGTATTGTATATCTTTCCTGAAAATAAAACCTCGGTGCACAAGATGACGGTCTTTCTCGTCCTTTGCTTTATTTAATTTAACATATGATACACACAACTTGTTGTCACAAATATTCACAGAATACAGCAAAAGTAAACATGTTTCCATTCAATGGCAATTGCTCTGACCACAATAACGTGATAGTTCCGTAATCGCGGCCTCGCATCCGCCCTAATGTATTTTACTTTCAGACTCGCGGCGCCGTGGGTCGAAGACGCGATTAACATTGGAGCGGATGGGAAGCCGAGATCACTAAAATCACTAGATTAACATTGGAGCGGATGGGGAGCCGAGATCACTAAAAACGAGCGAGAATTTCGCGCCGTGTGCGGCATACCCGGAATTTTGCTTGTTTTCACCGTGCTGTGTTATATCTTACATGTATTGTATATCTTTCCTGAAAATAAAACCTCGGTGCACAAGATGACGGTCTTTCTCGTCCTTTGCTTTATTTAATTTAACATATGATACACACAACTTGTTGTCACAAATATTCACAGAATACAGCAAAAGTAAACATGTTTCCATTCAATGGCAATTACTCTGACCACATCCGCCCTAATGTGTTTTACTTTCAGACTCGCGGCGCCGTGGGTCGAAGACGCGATTAACATTGACTGAACCGTGTGCGGCATACCCGGAATTTTGCTTGTTTTCACCGTGCTGTGTTATATCTTACATGTATTGCACATCAGACACTATGCCTATCAAATGGCGGCTCGGTGATGTGATTTTTCGCACAGAGGATGATTTTGTCATAGGTCGAGGGAGTGGGTCCGTGAGGGTTTTCGTAGGCTTGAAAGACGACTGGACCGAAGTCGCTGTCAAAAAGATGCCCGCTAGCATGTACGAGAGCATGGACGTGGACATTAAGTTCTCTGCGCTCAAAAGTATACGCCACCGGAACCTCGTCAAATATTTTGACGCCGCACGAGGAGCCGATAACTTCGGCTACATAGTCACGGAACTGTGCGAGTGCACGTTGAAGGACCGCGTCGACTCCTTCGACGTTCTTTCTGGACAACTTGCCATCCGTGATCTCTTGGAAGGTTTGCGTGAACTTCACCGAGTGTCGCTCACTCACAGCACTCTCACCCCACGTAACATCTTAATGGGTAAACAGTCCAGTCTTTCTTTAAAAAAACAAAACAATGTCCTATGTTGTGTCGTGCCTCTGACTTTAACCCGTGTTCTGCTTATCCTGCAGATGTCGACGGGACTTGGAAACTGGCCAATTACGGGTTACCCGAACCATACCGGAATAACCAGACAACAACGGGGAGCGGTGCGTCTTGGTGGGCCAAGGAGACCACCGACTTCGTGTTCAACGAGGAGAGTTACACAAATGGCGAGTGTATCCCGTACACCTCTACGCAAACAGACGTGCAGGTAGCTGGGATGATTGCATACTACATTTTATCCAAGGGCAACAATCCATTTGGCAACTTTTCCGCCCGGTATAACAATAACATCAGCCGGGGCGAGCACGTTTTGGACCACATCAACGACCCGGCCGCGAAAGACCTCATCACATCGATGATCCGCGCCGTGCCGGAGGAAAGACCCACGATAGATGAATGTTTGCAACATGAATTCTTCGTGGGTGAACAAGCGCTTGTGCCGAGCATGGGCGCCCTGCGCCTGGGCCCAAGCGATGATGAAATTGATAGATGAATGTTTGCAACATGAATTCTTCGTGGGTGAACAAGCGCTTGTGCCGAGCATGGGCGACCTAAATTGCTCCGTAATGTTTGCAACATGAATTCTTTGCGAATGATTAAATTGCTCCGTAATGTTTGAAACGTGATTTTTTTTGCGATTAAATTGCTCTGTAAATGTGACGTTTTGTTGTATGTTATTATTTCACACACGCCACACAAATAAACCACGATTGAGTGAGAGCTAGAATAAGATATAATGGTTATGTGGTGTGTGTAGTGTGGTATTTTACATTCAAAGGCAGTAAACGACAGACAGACAACATCGTGTTGACCCAACAATCCTTTACTTTAAGTCACATCTTGCATCGTGTAAAGCACATGTCGTGAGTTTCAAGTCACATCTCGTGAAACCTCAACGTTCGTCGCAGCAGGTCCAGCCTGTCTAGCGCAGTTAGACAGGCTCGGCTTCCCATCCGCTCCAATGTTAATCGCGCCTTCGAGTGTCATTCTTCCACACACCGCACGCCACCCCGTCCGTTGAGCTCATAACCGTACTCGCCCGCAGTTATGACGGGTTTTTGGAGTCCCCACAGACGCAGCACATACAGCATGTTCCGCACCATACTGATTTTGCGAACACTGCGCACGAAACCGGACGTCCCCGCGGTCCTGCTGGGCTTGGGGCGCGTCTTTGCTGACCCTAGGTCCGCGACGGCACGTATGGTGTTGTATATGTCTATCCCCCTTTCCTCCGTGACCATGTCTAGCTTCACGAACCCGACGGCCAACGTCTTCCACGTCGGCTGGGTCAGGCACTTGGACAGCTTCATCTTGCCCACGTTGGGGATGTTCTTAGTGTAGTCCGTGCCGCTAACCAGAGCCGTGAACAGCCACAGATCTCGGTCAGGCAGCTCGGGTCTGCACGTTACGTCCACGTGGCTCTTGCCCGAGAAGGAGAGGCACCGTTGATAAAAGTGTTTGTACGGAACCCAGAGCCGATACATCTCCATGAGTCCGGTCACTTTGTTGCATTCGGACTCGCCGAACAGCTTCGCCACGGCCCGGGCCGCGGACGGCCGCGATTCTAACGAGCGCAGCAGCTCCCCGACGGCCACTCGCGTCATGTACGTCATCTTCACCACGAGCCTGTGAGCCAGGACCCCCCTGACGCCGTGCCTGACGCACAGCCTGATCAGTTGGTAGATGTCGATCTCTTGGTCCCCCATGACCCGCTCAGCGTGTTTTAAAAGCCCGTCCAGCGCGGGGTTCGGCTCGGCGTAGTCCAGCAGCATCTTCCAGGGACTGTCGTAGTGCTTGCTCATGTCGCGTGCGGTCTCCGTGTCCGTCTTCAGACGGACCATGTCGACGCTCAACTCCACGGGCGACTTCTCCTGGCCGTAGCAGTGGGTCTGGTACCTGACCGAGATGTTCTCGTGGGCCACAACCAGCAGAGAGCCGAAAACGTCGCTGTCCCTGGAAGAAATCATGCACCTCGTGCCCAAGTCGGCCAAGTGTCTGGCCACGTAGAACATGAGGTGGTCGGCCTCCACGATCGCGGCGGACGACTCCAGCGACTCCCGTATGTGTTTCACGAGCGGGTGATCCGGGTCGGACACCTTGTTCATGCGACCGGGGTTGCCGCGCTCGGAACCCACCACGAGGCAAAAGAGCATTTCTTTAGACTCGTCGAAATCCACCTCTTCTGTGTTTCTATCATCGTTTTCTTCGCCTTCCTCTCCTCCGCAAAAAAGGGCCTCGTAGTCGTCGTCGCTGTCGACGGGCTCAAGATCAGGCTCCGGCTTCGTGCCTTGGCTTGTCGACCGCGGGACGCCCGGAGCCGTAAACCCGCCGAACAGCCTGGTGTCTATCGCGGCGGCGTTGTCGTGAACAAATTTGGCAGTGGCCGACATGTTCCTGGCGTCCCTCTGGTCCCGCACGGCCGGCTTGTGGGCCTTCTCTCCGTCGACACACAGCACCACGCACCGGAAGCCGGCGCCCATACTCCTATATCGTCGCGCGAAGGTCTCGGCTATCTCGAGCCCGGGGTTCGGGACCTCCCGCACACAGTACTTGTTGAGCGTGTGGTCCACAAAAAGGACCCCGCCGGCGGACCAGGACTTGTCGACCGTTTCGATGGGACACCGTTTAGGGTTAGAGATCATTTGCACAATTAACCTGTGCGCCAATCTGTTTCTGATACCCATCGTTAGAAAACAAATACCACGAGAGAGAAAAAACTGACAGAAAGACCATGTACAAAACGGTGTTTTCCCACTACAGGCCCAAAGCTCCCTGTCGGAAGTATAAACGAGCTGTGTCTTTAGCAGCTCAAAACCTAAAAATGCCTGCCCCGATCGCCTTCGACCCCCACCAAGACGTTAGGGGGCTGAGTCTGATTCCCTTTGTGTGCTGCAACCACCTGGACCTCACGATCGAACCCACGACGCTCGCGGTGAAGCTGACGGAACTCAAGGTGGGCCCGGGTGTCTTCGGAGACATCTATAACACCACGGTAAAAAAGGGACAGGTCATAGGGAGCCTCATCAACGACAGGGCTACGGTCAACGCTCACCCGGTGATACCCTTTGTGGAAGAGTGGAACAAGTCTCTGCTCAATTTCTACTCGGAGATAAAGGCTCAGTGCGCCCTGCTGAACGAGGTGACGGACCAAGTGATCGTCGAGTGCAAGAAGGCCGTGATCAGGGCGCACAAGGACTCTTCCAACAGCAGCGACGGCATAAACAAAGTAAGGTACTGGGCCATTGTACACTCGGCCATCGACACGCCGGACAAAGCCGCTCAGGTCTTGCGGCCCCACTGCGTCGTGGACCACTCCGTCGGGTACTACGGCAAAAAGACGATGGTGTACCCGCACGCCGTCAACAACCCCAGGTATCTGGGGCCCAAGGGCGGCCTGACCGGACAGTATCTCTATCTGGTAGCGGCCGCGTCCACGGACCGGCCCAACGTGTTGAGAAACACTCCCGGGGTACTCTTGCGGCTGACATACGCGTCTAACTGGCAGTGCCTGTTCGCTCAGTTCAATAACGCGAAAACCCCGGTGCCCCTGGCTTACATGAAAATAGGCATTAGGCTGTCCGACGACACCGTGGAATTTTGCAGAGACGGCTGGAACCACAACGTGTCTGGCAAGCACCACGCATTTCAGAACATATACAAAGAGCTCCTCGTCGGGGTCGAAGCCAACGAGATCCTGGGGACGCACTACTCCAACGTGAGGACCGTGGCCGAAGTGTTACGTGCGTAAAGACGAGACAGAGGACATTGAAAAAATAAGACTTTTCCTGACCCGGCCATGCTCGAGCTCGACGGACCCGTTGACGAGTCCGTGCTCAGCTTCAGGTTGCCCCCCGCGCTCACTCCTTCGTTCCACGACGTCGAGCTGGAAGACTACTCCACACACAGTTACACGACCTGCGGAATCTCCTGCTATTCAAACAGTTACCCCTTTGGTCAATTTCAAGACGATGCGGTGTCAAAAGAGCCCGAGGCCAACAGCAGCAGTGTCGCCAACAGTTCCCCCTTCGGCTATTTTTTTCGAGATGATGCGGTATCGGAAGAACCCGCGGACAGCTGCAACACCAGCGCCACCACCGGCACCTCCGCAGCCGCCGGCGTGGGAAACCACTACTACAACATCACGGACCGCGGACCCGACGTCTCCAGCCTTGCCTCCTCCTACGAGCCAGACTATCACCAGCAAAATCAAGCGACGTACGCGTTCCAAACGCCGGCACCGTCTTCCCAGTGCTCCGTGGCGGACGAGACCGCCGGCTGGCCGCGAGAGAAAAGAAGACGGGGCAGTCGGGGAACCAAGCTGCGTTCGAGACGGGCTAAATATCCCCCTTACTACTTCGAAGACCCCTCGTCTACGCCGACCCGCAGTGTCTGCATCACAAGATGGAACAGCATGGCCGCTCAGAAAATACTGTCCCTGAGCACATTGGATACTTTCTATCTGTCTAAGACGGTACAGAAAATACAACTTATCGCAGAGAAGGTAGCCTTTGCCAAACTGTGTCTCTTCTACGTGCATGCCACTGTCATGGGCTTTTTCATCAGCGCCGTGAGCTTCTGCGACGTTGTGTGTTCAATCAGCAACCTGACCTGGTGCGTCGGTTGGTTCAGCAGATTCTGCATGCTCTTCAACTGTTTGGTATTACTAACGGGTCTGGGGCTCGCTTCCGTCAACCACGTGGCCAGACCGGTCAGGTGCGTGCACGGAGCGCTCATCGTCGTGGCCGTGGCTCTCACGTTCACTTTGGACGCGCCGTCGCGAGAGCGACCGCCGTGCCCGGGAGCCCTGAACTCAAACGGCTCTGCGGCCCTTTCCTCCTTTCTCGGCAACATCACCCCTTCGAGCGCGGCCGACTTTGCGGACGCGCGGCACGAGGCTCAAAATCACCACATAGCATTCTGGCTGTTGCTGCTCAACAAGCTGTCTTACATGATCGTTCTCGTGGAAGGCGCCTGTGGAGCTTTTTTCCAGTCGCTGGCCACCATCTGATGCCGCACGGCCACCCCGTTCTCGGCCGCCTCGTCCGAACGGGATCCGCGGAGCCCAGATGACTTTTTGTGAAAAAGAGATTTGGTGGAAGCTGCATTTTCTTTTCATTTTGATTATAGACATTTTACTCTTTGTCGGGTTCGTGTTCGTCACGCCGACCTGGACGCCGTGCGCTTGGGAAGGCGGAAATGTGTGGCTGGCTCTGTATCTGGTCATCGTGGCGTGTTTTCTCACCCTGAACATAGCTGATCTGACCATAGGCTACATCATAGAGGCGCGCACCGAGGCGTACGCCATCGTCGTGGAAGAGGCCAAGCAGCTGGTCGGCGCGCTGCAGGCGCCCACAGTGTCGGACCGGCACCAGCAGCAGTCGCCCTTCGGTCCCAAAGCGGGTGCGGAAATATACATAGAGAGCATCTTCAACGTGCCCAAAGTGACGAACACGAACCTGAGGTTTTTCGCACACGTCCTCATAGTGTACAACACGATTCACCTCACTTACGTGAACGTGCTGCACACCACCAGATACAGCTCGGACGACGTGTTCCTGCAGCTGGAGATTTGGGCCGCCATCCTGTTGTCCATCCCCACTCTGATCGTGGCTACCGTAAACATACGGTGGTGTAAGCTAGCATGGATGACCTGGACAAATACAAATACAGCCTACGCACGGCTTCAATGATGACAGGGGAGCTGTGCGCTCACTTCGGAAAATGCTTTACGGAGCTGTGGGTTTTACTCATGCTGATGCTGATGCTTGTCAACATCTTCGGCGTGCTGTGGCTGTGCATCAACAAGATCGGCCGACTGTCTTGAGTCAAGCGAGCCGGAGCCGGGACTATGGCGGCGGTCAACGCCGTACGAGTTAAAAAACTGTTGATTATTTCGCTCGTGAACAAAGACTTTTTGTAGACGGGCTGCATGCGGGAGGCCTGTTTACGGGCCGAGAAGCTTTGGACTTGAAGCGTGGGTGCCGAAAACTTGTTTCTTGTCTTCGCTCACACGCTCTAACTTTTCCACCTCTCAACATTTTTCACACCACATTACACACTACACTATATCACATGTGACTAAAACCAGTAATGTTATTACAATCTTATGTTGTTTGAATAAATGAATGAATAAAAAACAAACTTTAAACATTGTCTTCTCATAGTTGTTTATTGAAATTACACCCCATGTGGATATAACACAGCACGATGAAAACAAGCAAAATTCCGGGTATGCCGCACACGGCGCGAAATTCTCGCTCGTTTTTAGTGATCTCGGCTCCCCATCCGCTCCAATGTTAATCTAGTGATTTTAGTGATCTCAGCTTCCCATCCGCTCCAATGTTAATCGCGTCTTCGACCCACGGCGCCGCGAGTCTGAAAGTAAAATACATTAGGGCGGATGCGAGGCCGCGATTACGGAACTATCACGTTATTGTGGTCAGAGTAATTGCCATTGAATGGAAACATGTTTACTTTTGCTGTATTCTGTGAATATTTGTGACAACAAGTTGTGTGTATCATATGTTAAATTAAATAAAGCAAAGGACGAGAAAGACCGTCATCTTGTGCACCGAGGTTTTATTTTCAGGAAAGATATACAATACATGTAAGATATAACACAGCACGGTGAAAACAAGCAAAATTCCGGGTATGCCGCACACGGTTCAGTCAATGTTAATCGCGTCTTCGACCCACGGCGCCGCGAGTCTGAAAGTAAAATACATTAGGGCGGATGTGGTCAGAGTAATTGCCATTGAATAGAAACATGTTTACTTTTGCTGTATTCTGTGAATATTTGTGACAACAAGTTGTGTGTATCATATGTTAAATTAAATAAAGCAAAGGACGAGAAAGACCGTCATCTTGTGCACCGAGGTTTTATTTTCAGGAAAGATATACAATACATGTAAGATATAACACAGCACGGTGAAAACAAGCAAAATTCCGGGTATGCCGCACACGGCGCGAAATTCTCGCTCGTTTTTAGTGATCTCGGCTCCCCATCCGCTCCAATGTTAATCTAGTGATTTTAGTGATCTCAGCTTCCCATCCGCTCCAATGTTAATCGCGTCTTCGACCCACGGCGCCGCGAGTCTGAAAGTAAAATACATTAGGGCGGATGCGAGGCCGCGATTACGGAACTATCACGTTATTGTGGTCAGAGTAATTGCCATTGAATGGAAACATGTTTACTTTTGCTGTATTCTGTGAATATTTGTGACAACAAGTTGTGTGTATCATATGTTAAATTAAATAAAGCAAAGGACGAGAAAGACCGTCATCTTGTGCACCGAGGTTTTATTTTCAGGAAAGATATACAATACATGTAAGATATAACACAGCACGGTGAAAACAAGCAAAATTCCGGGTATGCCGCACACGGCGCGAAATTCTCGCTCGTTTTTAGTGATCTCGGCTCCCCATCCGCTCCAATGTTAATCTAGTGATTTTAGTGATCTCAGCTTCCCATCCGCTCCAATGTTAATCGCGTCTTCGACCCACGGCGCCGCGAGTCTGAAAGTAAAATACATTAGGGCGGATGCGAGGCCGCGATTACGGAACTATCACGTTATTGTGGTCAGAGTAATTGCCATTGAATGGAAACATGTTTACTTTTGCTGTATTCTGTGAATATTTGTGACAACAAGTTGTGTGTATCATATGTTAAATTAAATAAAGCAAAGGACGAGAAAGACCGTCATCTTGTGCACCGAGGTTTTATTTTCAGGAAAGATATAGGTGGTGGGGTCTGCTCACACGAGGGCTATGGGACGAGTCTGTTATATGCGCGGTGGGGTCTGCTCACACGAGGGCTATGGGACGAGTCTGTTATATGCGCGGTGGGGTCCCTCCCAGGAAAAGTCCAGGAAATACCCAGAAAAGTTACATTTTTTGTACTGAAACACCCCTCGGATAAACAAGAGGCTGGCCTTGTGTCTAACATATAACTGTGTGAGGAGATGAACCCTTCTCTTGTGAAAAAAACCCCCAACAGCCTTTGTGTCTCGTGACTTCTGATGGTAGCGTAACACGATGGGAAAAGTTTTGGTCACGGTGCTGGTGCTGCACTGCCTCGTTGTTGCGATCGCGGCTCTCACGTACGAAAAGACGGCCGTGTCGGCGCAGTTTCTCGAGCAGGACGACGAGGCGTGCTACATACAGGAGGCGTTTGGTGCTTCCACTCAACCCAAGGGAATGTCCGACGTGAGCCTGTCCGTGCAGGTGACGGACAGAGGCGTCCTGCTGAACGCGGAATACACCACCAGCGAAACCAAGCCCGTGATGCAGCAACGGTTGGACCGGCTGATGGCTCCCCACAAACGCAACGTGTCCAGGCACTTCGACGGCTTCCAGATGGTAAAGTGTCAAAAAGCAATGTCGCGGACATATCCGCTCTACGCGGCGAACTTCACCGTGACCGGCAGGATGAAGCTTGTCGCGAACTGTTCCGGGTCAAAAAACGGCACGTTCTCGCTGTCCGCCCAAACCATGTTTTCCAACGTGAACGCCGGGATCGAGATGCGAGCGACGTTGATCGGCGCAACCCAAGGCTCGATAACCTGCAAAGAACAGACGTGCACCGTGCTGTGCCTGAACCGCACGGACTACTACGACAACGACGCCGGCAACGGCACCGACACTGGCATGGAGAGCTCTCGTGACGACGACGCGGAGTTACAGATCGACGTGGAGTACGACGTGACACTAACGGCCTCTGCAACAAACAGCACCAACAACGACACCGAGAAGTACGCGCCGCACGACGAAATAATGGCCAAGATCTTGATCGACGTGACGACGGAGAATCTGGCGTTGAGGCCGAACTGCAACTGCTCCGACTGGCCGCGGCCGCCCGAGTCGTCCGCTGAGACGAACGCGGCGTGCGGGTGCAAGCTGCCCTTCGTGCGGGACTCGAAGTTGGTCTACACTGCGGCTCTGACCGAAGTGCAGAATGTCACGAGGTACAACTACAGCGTCGTCTGCAAAGAAAAGATCGTGTCCGGTCCCGAAAAATACATCGGCAACCCACACGTGTGGAAGAGTTACGGGGGCTACGAGGGCCTGGTCAACGTCACCTTCTGCGAGAGGGACACGGTCGATCGTCTCCTGAGCCTGTACATGTACGACTCCGAAACGACCTCCTCTCTGATGGACTTAACGGGGATTGCGCCTTGGATAGGCGAGTACGAGTCGTATGGGACGCCGCTGAGAGCCATCGACGTCATATACGTACACTGTCAGACCCCCGCGAACAAACCGACCAAACGCAAGCCCAGATCGGCCGACGACAAGCCCGCGGATCATGTGGACAGGACCAGCAACTTTGTGGTGTGCATCATGCAGTACGGAGACGAAACGGCATGCTCTCACTTGAACGACAGAAAAGAAATAAACCGGATCAGAAATCGGAGAGCGGCGAGAGCCCGTCGAGCCCCTCCGGTGCCTCCGCGACGGCCGGTGTCGCCGCTCAACCCCCCGCAGCAAGAAAACGCCATCAGGGTGGCCGCCGAGCAGGACGGCCACCTGCACAACATGTTTAAAGACTACCAAAGCCTCGTACAGATGTACGGGACCGACGACGTGAACGTCGCTTGGGCCCAGGCGCAGGGCGCCCATGCTCGGCACAAGCACTTGTTTACCAGCAATGCCGTCGAGCACATAAGGGCCGAGACGGAGAAAATCATACTGGACACCAGAGCTACGAGGATAGTTGGCGTGCAGGGAGGTCTCCCCCCTCTGCCTCCCAAAGGCGTGATCCCGCCGAGAAGCCCCGTAGCGCCGAGAAACGCGGCCGCTGCGGCGGGAGAGGCTAGAAAGCAGCAGAGTGGGGTTGTGGGAAAGCTGAAACAGAAACTCACAACCTTTTCCGAAAGGATGCTGCCCGAGAAACCCATGATCATATCTTCTCCCATACGTACTCCGCCACACTCGCCGGTCGCTCCGGACATACCCCCGTTGCCGTACGGCGGCGGAGGAAAGAGTTCTCCCAGACTGCGCCTGTCCGTCGAGCACAACGCTTTCGGTCAGGCTCACGGCGACGGACGACTGAGCCCCTCTAGGCTGAGCCCCTCCCGACTGAGCCCTCACAGGCTGAGCCCGTCCCTCGAGCGCGGGGAAGGGCGACTGAGCCCCTTTAGACTGAGCCCATCCAGCGAGTACGGACAGGCTCACGGCAGCGTCAGCCCTCGATCCAGCTCACCCGGCCCGGGCGGAGAAGACATATACTCCATCGCCGGGCCCGGACAGACTCACAGGGCCGTACCGGTGGACAAACAGAACAAAGTCATGGCAACTCTCAAAAAAGACAGGGTGCCACACGGGGGTTTGTGCGGGCCCAAAAGAGGCCTCAACGAATGTTCCACGAAAGCCAGCACGCCCTTCGGTGGAAAGTCGCCGAACACGGGCCCCGTGTCCAAGGACCCGTACACGCTGTTGGATCCCGACGGCAACGGACAATACGGCGTGGACAACAGGGGTCTCGGCGGAGGAGAGCACATTCACGTGAAGCGGACGTCCATGAACAACATGATGAAAAATGGCGGCGTGATGATGGGAGCCATGATGGTGGGGATGGTGTCCAGCGGTATGACTTCGGCGACAAAGACTCAGATAGACGAGATAGTGGGGAACAAGTACGAACACGTGGACCCCGGCAGAGCCGTGGCCCTGGTGGTGCTGCAGAAGCTGGACCAGTTGGGCTCGGGCCTGGCCTCGGCGGGCATGATGGGAGCCATGATGGGCGGAGGGCCGGCCGCGTTGGCTGTGGCTGCAGCGGGGATCGTCATACAGGCCGTGACGGGCCTCGTGACCATGGCGCTGCAGATCTACGACATCAGGTTTCCCAGGAACCCGCCGCCGGACCCGGTGCTGAACAAGTACCAGGAGTACGCCGAGCTACTTGCGAGCGACTCCATGGGCAACCAGTGGTGCCTAATGCCCGAGTCCAGGCTCAAAGTCACGCTGGCTTTCAAGTCCTCCATGGACGTGGTGAAGAGGGAGAAAGAGGCTCTGGAGGTGTGGGTCAGCACGAAAAAGACCGTCATCAAGGTGTCCTACAACCCGGACCTGCTCTTCAACGCCGAGCTCGAGGTGGTGTGCGCCGGCGGCGGGGTCCTGAGGTTCGACGACTTCAACACGCACTCGGTGGCCAGGGAGACGGGGACTCTGACCGGAGGCAGCAGGACGTACAGAGTGCACCAGATAGCGTCCATGGTCCACAGCAAGCCCCTGATCACGGCTCAGTGCGACGGAGGGAAGGAGTCGTCCCTGTTCATCATGCGGGAGCCCGTGCCGAGCAGCGACATGGTGCTTCTGAGAAAACGAGGCCCGGGCGAACCGGAGTCGTCGGAGAGCATGGACAGCGACGTGTGCGACAGGTTCCCCTTTAAGAAGTTCTACGTGTCCATCCCGGGCTGTTCCGTGGACAGGTCCAAGACGTACGTCGGGTGGACGACCTGTTCGATGCTGTTCAAGAAATCCGTGTGGAACAAGTTTAACAACACGTGGATGCTGGCCAACCCGTTCTCCCCGACGGGGAGCGACAAGAAGATCTTCCTGTTCAGGAACAGAGACTTTAGGGCCAAATTTCCCATCGAGCCCAACAAGAACAAACAGCACCAGGCCCTGTGCGACAACGCCGACCAGCAGTCCTTCTGTCGGCTGCCGGACCCCATGCTGGTGACGGACAACACCGTGTGCAACAACAAGATGAGGTTTTTCAGGGTGTATCTGGCCAACGCGGGCAACGCTTCACTGGACGTTTCGCACGGCACGACCGTGGTGGGGTACATGCTCGCCTGCCCGCTCCACACGGTGGCCGCGCACGTCATGAAGCTGGGCTCCGAGTCCGAGAACCTGCGTGTGCACGACTCGGACGCCTTTGGGAGCGTGCGCAAGTTCATGCTGCTGAAGAGCCCTTCGGCGCCGTACCCCGTGGTGTGGATTTACTGCAAGCACAGTGCGATGGTGGGCTACCAGTCCGACGTCATCGAGCTGCAGCTGGACAAGACGGACGCGCAACGGGCGTCCGTGAATGTCAAGTCGACGGCCTTCGACGACAAAGCCGCCCGCTTCGACATGTACGCAATCTCCAGGCGCGGGCCGGTCGACCAGGGGTGGCCCCTGCACAGAAAGGCGAACAAGCTGCCCGACGTCAGGATGGTGGTGAACGGCCAGAACCCGGTGGTCTTCTACATGGGCGGCGGAGGCCGCGTCAAGGACACGAGCGCAACGAAGTACTACGGGACCGTGAACGAAGAGTGGCACGTGGACGCCCTGGAGAAACACTGGCAGAGCCCGCAGGCCGGCTCCAACATGTGGAAGTGGGCCCAGGAGGGCTGCAAGACGATCAGCAGCCTGCAGCTCACCTTCTCGTCGTGCGACGTGGCCAGAAACGGCAACCTGAAGATCAAGCCGTTGGGCTGGTGGACCTGGTCTTTTTTGGACCAGACGCAGAAAGAAGGCACAACCCTGTCCGTGGGGTCCACCTCGTGGACGCTGAGCCCCGGCGCGGACACCGTGGAGTTCGGCGGGAGCCGGCACGGCAACAAGATGAAGTCCTGCGTCGTGAAGCTGAGCCTGACGTCGAAAAAAGTGACCATGCAGTGCGACACCACCGAGATCTCCAAAGCCGACATCACGATGTCGGAGGTGTGCCTCACGGTGTCTCCGGCCAAGGACCAGTGCAACACGAGAGAGACCGCCTGCGGCACGAGGACCAAAGAGTGGTACGACATGGAGGGGAAGCGGCAGCGCTGGACCGACGGCAGCCGCTACACCTCGCACTGGTACTACGCTCACGGCGCGGAGCCCGAGATCGCCTACAACTTCTTCTGTCAGGACCAGGGCGTCTACTGGTCGCACGTGGACACGAACACAAGGTACACGGCCATCGTGTATAAGCGGCCGCTGGACAGCAACCTGGTCCTCGTGCCTTCTTACGAGCCCGGCAACATGATAAAAGACACAGACCACTTCATATCCGCAAAGCAGATGCGGATCGTCGACGAGATGCAGCGGGAGCTGGGCGAGCTGCGGGACATGAGCAGAGACCCCATGGTGGTGGCCATCAACGAGTTCAGCGCCCACCTCACCGGGCCCAGCCTGAACGTCACGCAGATAAACCTGCCGTCGGACACGGTGCTGAGCTCCAGCCTGATCAGGAAGGAGCACGAGAAGAGGCTGCTGCAAAGGATAGAAGAGGGCATCACCGAGCTCATGATCGACGTCATGAGGCGCACGGACTGGTACCGGGACGAGATGATGATCGCCCACTACAAGTGCTGCCGTCTTTCTTTCGCCAACGGCACGCTGGTCGTGCGGTCCGTGGACGGGGCCGTGTACGCGTGCCCGGGACCCGTCTTCTTCTACCAGGACCATGACGTGGCGACCGAAAGCATCATGGGACCGTCGGGCGACTACTTCAACAGGGAAGATCTGGAGGAAATGCTGACCGACACCGAAGAGTACGAGTCGGGAGAGTACACGGTCTGTCCCCCCATGCAAGACGTAATTTTCAGCAACAACGGCACGCTGCAGAGGTTCATGCTGGACCTCGCCGTCGGGATGGACAAGCGTTTCGTCGGAGAGGCGATGGACAACATAACGGCGAACTTTGAGCTGGCGGCGGAGGAGATCAGAGCGGTGCTGGAGGAGCCCTTGGGCTTTTTCGAACAGAGGCAGATCTATTTCGGCGCCACGGTCGAGGACTACGAAGTCCAAGTCGAAAAGAGCGTGCGCTGGGCCAGGTTCGCCGTTCTGCTCGGACTCGTCGCTTTCGTCGCGGCCACGGTGTCCTATTGCTTCTGCGCCCGGAAAAAGGTTCGCCGCTACGCGACGGGCCTGGTGCCCGAAAGGAGCGCTCGGTACAATGTGACTCTCACCCAGGTGACGCGCGGCGAGCAAG
The DNA here is from genome assembly GCF_964188405.1 of Protomyctophum parallelum. NCBI lineage: Eukaryota > Metazoa > Chordata > Actinopteri > Myctophiformes > Myctophidae > Protomyctophum > Protomyctophum parallelum. The sequence goes on from NC_139708.1 coordinate 52,372,530, forward strand.
TCTTCGGGGAAGACACCGGGCCGAGCCGGGCCGAAGACATGCCGTACTGAAACCAGTCGGACTGGTGTGTGTGTGTGTGTGTGTGTGTGTGTGTGTGTGGGGGGCTTATTGCACTGTGTATCTTGTGTTATCATTTATTAATGAATGTGACTTTTTTGGCATTTGTGTTATTAAAACCCAATACGACTGAAACACCCTTATACTAACACATGTTATAATCTATGAATGTAACGCTTCTAACTTGTGTCATTAAAACCCAATATATTTCATCCATCGACTATTGTTTCTTGTGTGGTTTTCCCCTCAACATATTATTCTATTCTGTGTTTGGTTTGATGTAAAACTTTAAATGCCCATCCAATAATTGAGACCACTATGTTAAAAATAATAAAATGAAAGACACAAACTTGTGTAAAAAAGAAGCCATAGACAATATCTTACAAGTGTTTTGAATCAGTTATCTTGCATTCTTTGTTTCAGCAGTGTTATGGTCAACAGTTTATGTATTATATGATTTATATGTAATTGGCAGAAGGGTTGTTGAGGTCTGAGCGGTGTGGAGGTATACAAGTTTCCCCTGTTGATTTTCTGCCCCGTGAGATGAGGTCTGAGCGGTGTGGAGGTATATATATAGTTTAGGATGTGTTTTGTAAAGATAACGTGTATGTTGTAACAACAAAATAAACGGAAACCTGTCTTTCAACGCACAAAGCACCAAGAAGTCTCTATTATTCCCAAAATCGCTGTAAACACAAACGCCACCACTCCGAGACCCAGTCCAAAGCACACAAACGTGTCCCATCTGAGTATGTAGTTAGAAGAGTAGTGCGACAGGCCGTCCGTGACGACGATCCATATCTGACTGATTACATGCAACAGTCCAACACCCCGTACATGTGCATAGAGTCGGCGAGGCTGGTAAAATCTAAATAATTCCACGGCCGCAGAGAGAGCGACGTGACTCCGGGTGGCCGGACAGTCACAGTCACGGACAGACACACGAAAAAGAAGAACGACGACATTGGGGTTGCATTTGTAGCTATTGTTTATTATGAAACAAAACTCACTTTAACTAAAATCAAACCATCAACACACAGGCACAGGCGACATTAAGACAAATTAGCCGCGTCAGCATGGACGTCTGAGCCACCGACAGCTGATTCTTCTCCTGAGCCCGCTATTCCCCCTTCTTCTGCGCAGTAAAACTCCCAAGCCGGTATCGTGTCTCGAACAACCAACTCTCCCCTCAGATGACACCGGTACTCGGACCGTCTCGTAAAGTGCACACAGTCCGTAAACCTCAGCAAGTCTCTGACGTGAGCCTCGTCGGACAGCATCCAGCACGGAGTGCCGAGCCTGCGCAGAATGTCTTCTGTCTCCCCAAAGCTGTCCACGCATACCCAACGCAGGCACCGTTTTATGTACGCGAGAGCCCGCTCGTCCGTCTTGAACGGCTCGTAGAAGTAGCAGTTGATGCACTGACAACCGCCGGCTTCGGGTAACCATAACCAAATCAACTTGCTCTGGGTTCTCTGAAACTCCAAGAAATGTCGTCTCCTCATCAGCTTGGGCATCACCACCTTCCAGTAGTAGTCCTCTCTCTCGCCCAACATCGAAAACGTGCCCATTTCGCATGCGCAGTCGTACAGCACGTTGGTCAGCGGACACGGGACGGAGAAGTGGCAGGGTTGAAAGCCGATCCCGTCTCTGTCGACGAGCTGGACGTGGTCCGTACCGACTTGCTTGACGATCAGCCGCTCTACTTCGGACCAGTGATACAGCTGTTTCATGATCGAGATCCCTAAGCTCCGTACCAGCCAGCTGCTCTTTTGCTCAAGCGTGGTGTGCCAAGTCATGGTGCTTGCTTCTACTTCGAAAGTAAGAGGAGTAGTAGGAGTCAGCCTCAGCAACAACAGAAAACGGCAGTCCCTCAGCATGCCGTTTCCGAGACGCTGGTAAAATAAATCGTCCAGTACGAGAGCCGTGGCCCTGAGCGGCCTGATCATGTGCACAGTCATGACGACTTTTAGGTTGCCGAGGGGTCTCGCTGTCAGCGACATGGCTCCTCGCTGTAGACCGCTCTCTCTCGCCGACTAAACAGCAGCAGTGTGCTATTTATCACAGAGGGAAATGTAAGAGAAGAATTGAGGGGTTGTGGCCTGGGGGGGAGTTGTGCGTCTCAATTTACAGACTCCCGGAGCCGCGAGTTCTCAGTCGCACCAACTCCCGGAGCCGGGGTGGGGGGGTCTCAATTCTTGAAACACTTGTACTTGAACTTGTTCTCGGACAGAATGATGACTCTCGGAAAGTTTTTGGTGTGCACCCGCTTGTGGTCGGGGCAGACGACCGAGTCGGTGTGTTCGGTCGCCTGGATGATGTTGAGGCCGCTTGAGCTCAGGTGGAGCGTCACCGGAACTCCCCACAGTTTGGCAAAATGAGCCTCGAAGCAGTCATTTTTATTCCCGTCGTACGTCTTGGGTTTAAACTGGACACGTTCCTCTCGCACCGTCCACGGCAACGACTTCTTCTTGCTGACGGCGAGCTTCTGCGTGTCCGGCGGAGACGGCAGCGAAGACAGGCCCACGGCCATGGACCGGAAGTCTTCCGCGTCGCCGGCGTAGTGGTCGTTGATGGTCTCCACGTACTGGAACGGCTCTTCGTGCTTGTGTGCGTTGGGAAGCCTGATGGACTTGTGGACGCTGTAAGGAGCCGTGTCTATCACAAACTGCTTGATCTTCTTGCCGGCATCCGGAGCGGGAGCACCCGGCTCTCCCTCTATCCACACGGGCCTAGTGCAGCGGCCGCACGTAAAGGACACGGTCCGGTCAGACCCGTCAACCGTGAGGTACTGTTTTAGCTGATTCTTCAGCTTGGCGGTGGCCAAGACGGCCGCCAGAAACTTGCTCGCTTCGGTCACGGAGCCGAACGTGAGCCCTACGGGAGGGTACCACAGCAGCCTGCCGGAGTACTTCTTTTCATTGTTTCTGACGTACACCCTCAGTTTGCCGCAGTCTTCCAGGTCCAAGTCGTCGCCCCCGACCTTGTGAGCGACAAAGACTTTCTTGACACACTCGAGAAAATCAGTGGCCCACGTGAGCATCTTCTCGGTCCGCAGGTCGCCGTCGGGCAAGCACGTGCCGCACACTTTGGCGTCCACGTCTATGTTCAGCCTGTTGACAGGCCTGTTCTTCAGAAACACTTCGTTCAGCTGGAGTTTTGTCGCAGGGGGGATGCGGGACAGCCCCGTCGCGTCCGTGACCACGTACTGGTACTTGCCACGGTAGTCGTTCATCAGCATGACCGGTGTGTGCATCGTCCACTCGTTCCGGGGAGGCACGCCGGGTAGGACCACCTTGGATTGGGGGTTTTCACAGAAGTCGGCTATTTCTCGAAAGGACACGACTTTTCCCAGGAACACATCGAACCAACCCATGGTCGAGTACTCGCTCGGCACGAAACAAACCGGCATGTCCTGCACCCGCGCCGTCTCGCACGGACCGACGGGCCCGTGAGCGGGGCGGGTTTCCCCGGCCGGCTCTTTGTCCCGAGACGACGCAGCAGCTGCAGCCGCCGCTCCCGTTCGCAGTGGCGCCTGCCTCCAACTTTGTTTGCGTTTGGGTTCCGGCCCCGGGACCGTCTCCGGGGTTTTAAGCCGCCGTTTGTAACGCCGCTCGTACGGCCCAGCGCTCAGCAGTGGGGACATGTCCGTGCCGGAGAACGAGGAATATTTGGTCAGACCGTTCATGGGTATGCACATGTCTTGGGCATACTTCAGTATGACCCGCAGCACGGCCTTCTCTTTGCAGTTTTCTTTCGCCAGCCTCACCATGACTCGCAGGAGCCTGTCCCAGGGTCCCGCGGTGTTCAGTTCCGGGTCCAGCTCGGTCAACGTCGAGGCCGAAAACCCCGGGATCGCCACACACAGCCTGCTGTACATGGGTATGTGGTGACAGGGAGCCACGTCGTTTGTCAGCATGAAGGCCACAAAGGTCTCGTAGTTCCGCCTGTGGTTCTCGAAGACGTGTTGGGATCTGAGCAGGTTCAGCAGGTGTCTACGGTAGAGCTCGTCGGACAGGCCCCGTCTGGCAGCCTCGTGGGCGACCTGCTGCTCCGTGGCTCCGGCGCCGTACGTGCCTTCCCTGTAACCACACACAGAAATGCGCTTCTCCAAAGGCTTGTTAGAAAAGAACTCTACGCCTGAACACAGGTCTTCTCCTAGAAACACGGTCACAACGGCGCAGTCGCACGCCGGAGGAAACCGTGCGCCGTGAGCCTCACAACCCCCCGCCAGCCTAGATAAATGACCGTCTAGCGGGTCGAACACATACACGTTGAAGTTCATAGCGGCACGTGAAGCGACGGAAACGAGAAAGGGTTTCGTTTGCCAAGACGAAAATCTGACTTGTTCTCGCACCCAACGGCCTATATTACACTCCCTTTTGAGCAAACGTGTAAAGGAGTGGTTACATATTTTGATGATATTTTATGTTACGGGTTTGCGAGTCGTGTGCTTGGGTGTTTGGTGTGCGGCGGTGTCATACTCACGTCCGCGCTGGATGCCAAAAAGTGAACGGTCGAGTTTCCCTTGAAGGCCCTGTTGAACCTGTAGGTTTTGTTGTCCGGCGTGCCGAAGGACGACTTGAGGGGCACGTTCTTCTGCGAGTAGCCCGGGAGGCACGTCAGTTCGCCTATCATCTCTTCGACGCTGTTAAACAGGGTCTTGGACATGTTCTTGTTCTGGGCCTGCACCATGGTGGTTATGTCCAGGTGGAGTATCACCGAGGCCAGGATCAGCTTCATGATCAGAGACTTTCCGCACTGCCTCGGCACCAGGCCCAGGGTGTAAGGCTTGGCGTACTTGTTGTAGTTTGCCTCGAGCTCGAGCACCATGTGCTGGTCCACTAGCAGCGGGCCACACGTGTTCAGGCCGTCGGGAGCCAACCCCAGCTTGTAAAGCACGGGGAACATGGCTTTGAACACGTTGTCGCCGAACTGGTTGTACATGAGCCCCACGACCACGCCGCGGAGGAGCTCCAGCTGAAAATACTCGAGGTGCATGTTTTTGTGCGCCATATAGTCGTATATCGCCTGTATCATGTTTGTGAATCTATTTAAAGTGTCCTGGTACACCAGGTCCACGTCGTTTTTCATCTTGTCTATCTTAGCCCGAGCGGCCTCCGCGCCGTGCGTCAAGATCATACGGGCTTTCCACTGGTTGTTGGTCAGAGCCCTCTTGAGCTCCGCGCTCTTGCGGTACGTGTCGTCTTGCAGCTCCACGGAACACACCTCTCCTATCAGGGCCGCGCTGGCCACGTCACCGCACCGGAGCTCGTCTCGACGGAACACCGATGACACCAGCAGTTCGTTCATGGCGTACAAGGAGCCCACGTCGGCCGGCGCGGCTGGCGACTGGCTGGCTGACAAGCCCTCCATTCTGGAAAACATACTGCCTATGAAGATGTACTTCAGGTACGCCTGGAGGGCCGGGGGTCCCGAGCCGACGAAGACGTACGGGGACGACGTGTGCCTCGAGCTGGCCGGACACGGGAGCTTGAACAGATGTATGATGCACCTGATAACGGCGAGCTTCTGCGGCCTGGAAGGGACTCCCAACAACGACTTTGTGGCGTTTTGGCTGCTTCCCGCGGGCCTGCACGTCGTGGTTAATAACTTTTACACGGAATACTGCATGCGGGTGGCTCGGGCGCTGAAAGTGCAGCTGTGCAGCGGCAGCGTCGTGAGCGCCGACGTCCTGGAGCACATCACGTTTCTGATGGGGGACGACCGGTCTGCGGTCGTCCTGGGCCCTGCGATCAAGAATTGGATCAACGCTCCCAACGGGTCCGCCACGGACTACGCGGCCGCGGCCCAGTACGAGTCGCAGATGGGCTTCGCTGAGATGACCGCACTCATGAAGCGGCTCTGTAACGACGACGGCTTTTTTAACCTGCACGCCAGCCGTCCCTTCGTGCTGCCCGCCAAGAACAGCGTGTCGTTCGCCGAGCTGCAAGACACCAGGCGGGCGACGAGGGACGAGAAGATACCGCCGGTGCCGCACGACTCTAACCTGATTCGCGTGGACACGCCGGATCGACTGAAAGAACACTTGTTCCCGCTGTACTGCGAGCACATACAGCACGTGTTCCTGAACGACGAAGAGGCGCACAACGGAAACGTGTGGCGGCACGTGCCCAACAGATACAAGCGGTCCGACATGGTCTCCAGGAGGACCACGGATCGGGCTTTGGTGAAACAGGAACGAGGGGAACTGCTGTTCCTTTGGACTAAGTTGAATTCGTGGTGGTACACGTTTAGGCTGGTCGTGTCGTTGATACCACAAGGCATTCTGTGAAATTGTTGTGTGAGAATGAATTAATGAATAAAAACTGAAATACAAATACAAAGAAATGACAGTAGTGTGTGTGGTGTATCAAATAGAGGTTTTTAATTATTTACGGTGATCTCTGCTTTCCATTCGTTCTAATGTTAATCGCGTCTCTCGGGCCCGGGACTTTGGCCGATAGGCGGCTGAGATCACGAGAGTCTTAAATTGGTTACACATCACATTATAACATTACACCACATGCGTCACTGTGCCGTGAGACATCAAGGCGTCTATAAAACTGGGTTTAATTTGCCACAGTTTTAAGTTCACTGAAAGGGGTTCACAAGAATAATGGATCAACCCCGGAAACCTTCTGCAGAACGACGTCGCAGCAGATCACTCGACGATGGCCGAGATCACGGAATTCTCACTTTATTTCAGTGATCTGGAGGAGATACACAAAAAAAACCCCACAAACCCCTTTATTTTTCGATAGGTTGTACTCCAGCAATCTTTTCTGCGTGAGCCCTAAAATCACAAAGAAAGGCCAGCATCTCCTCTGGGTCCATTCATTTTCTGTGTGAGCCCTAACTCACAGAAATGTGAGAGCGCCCGCCTTTCTTTGTGATTTAGGGCTCACACAGAAAATGAATGGACCCAGAGGAGTTGAGGGGGTGGTTTGAAACTCTAGCTGAAGAAATGTAACCTCCTGTGGAGTGCCTGGAAACTGTGTACTCGTCCTGTTCACATTCAAACCTGCCACATTTCATACATTTAACATCTGCCTTAACATGAGACACTGGACCGATATATATATAAAGTTAGATGCTATTTCAAAGCCATGAACAAGCTACTGTTTGTGTGCGGACTCGTCTTTACGTTGATGTACTTTCACACGATGCTTATTGTTCGCTTGTACAGCGGGGGCCAGAGCGTACCCTTTATGACGCCACACACGCACATAGACGAGAAGGCAGCTTTACCTTATGGGTTCATGGGTGTGCGGCACCACCTTAGAGTCCTATTAAACTTACTGACAGAGTTTCACTGGCCCGCGGGCAAGTCTTGCGCTGTCGTGGGGAGCGGCAGAGGGCTGCTGTACGAGAGCAGAGAAGCCGCGATCGACGGTCACGACATCGTGTTCAGGTGCAACGATGCTCCGATCCGAGGTTACGAGAAACACGTGGGTCGTAAGACCACAATCAGGTTATTTTACCCGGAGTCGATGTCGTTAGATACGGCGTCCCAAGACGGGGCTTCCTCCGTACAGGCCATGGTGGCCTTTAAGCCGCAAGACTTGGATTGGTTAAACGCGGCCGTTTTGGGCCTTTCCTTAGACGGGCTCCAGTTCTGGAGGTCCCCGCCCGACACGAAGCTATTTACAAAAACCGTCTCCGTGGAGCAAATCAGGCTCGTCGACCCGAGTTTCCTGCAGTGCGGCAGAGATCTGACTCGCAGCAGACCGACTACCGGATTCGTGGCCTTGCTCATTGCCATAAGCATGTGCGAGAGGGTGACCGCGTTCGGTTTTGACGGCTATCGGGCCAAGAAGTTTGTTCACTACTATGACAACACGACCGCGGGCACAGGCGTGTACGTGCATGACTTTAACACGGAGAAAAAGCTGATGGTCGCGTTCGACAAACTAAATATAATAAAGTTGGTTTGATTGTGGTTTACTAAAAACCCATCGACGCGAGCCCGAAATGTACGGCTGCGTGGGATACGTTTCCGATCTGGTCGCGTATTACTGTAACGCAGCTGTCTGTAGAAATGCCATGTACGCCTATACCGACGCACGCAGGTTCAATAAACTACCCAAGAAAAATAAAGCCGCCAGCTACGTTATGAAACGCACACCACAGTCATGTGCCACACAGCAAACGTTGCCAACAGGGACAAGGCCAACACCGACGAGGCCAGCGAGCAGACCGATCCTGAGCCCGATTGCGGCGTGCATAGACCCTCCCAGCGACTACGAAGAAGAAAACACCTCATTTTTCAAAGATTTGGTTTTCGCTGAGAAACAACCGAGATCTGCGGACGCGAACAACAGCGGCCGATCCGAGGACGAGGAGAACGAAGACGACGCCGGGCCCGCCTTTGTGGTGGAGCTGGACAGCGACGAAGAAGAGGACGATGCCGACGATGAAGCGTGTGAGGACGACGAGGAGGAGGAGGAGGAGGAGACCGATGAGAATTAGGGGTTATTAAAAGATAAATTTTTTCGAAACTCACAAAAAAAAATCATTGAAACATTATCGTCCACCACTAGCGTTCTTCTCATCGTCCTCTTCGGGTCCACACTAACATACGAGACAGACCCATCCAAAAAAAATGTACTGCATGCGCCATAAAAAAAACCCGGCCACGGAGGTTTTTTTGACGGGTAAGCACGTGGACTTCATACAAGAAAGCGACCTGTGGCCGCCCGTATCTATCATGAGTCTTGACAAGGCCACCTTCGTCGATTTGGTCTGCGATTGCTTGTGCAGCGACGCGTGCGACACGGGAGTCTTTTTAAAAGCCGTGCAGCAAAACTGCGAAGCGTACAGGCAGCACCTCGTCAACGAGGGCTCGGTCGACACCGTCGCCGACCGCAAAGAAACACGGACGCTGAGACCTCCGTCGTCGGACGACTCGGATTCCGAGGCTGGCTCGGGCGGCACCGTCGCCGACCGCAAAGAAACACGGACGCTGAGACCTCCGTCGTCGGACGACTCGGATTCCGAGGCTGGCTCGGGCGGCACCGTCGCCCACCGCGAAGAAATACGGACGCTGAGTCCTCCGTCGCCGGAGCCCGCCACGGCCGCCGAGTTCGACCGAGCGTCGACGGCCGAGGCCCTGCTTGCTTCCTGCGACTCTGAGGCGCAGTATGCTTTGGTCGTCGGCATCGTGACAAAGCTGCTGCTAGACAACGTCGGCAACGTCCTTTTCGACGATGCTGCGAAGAACAGGTTTCATGAAGCGGTGAAAAACTTGCCCGGCGGAAACCCCCTGTTTGATTCGAAAGCAGACTTCTACGGCATCGGCGACCTAAAACCCGTGTGCACGGAGAACACAGACGAAGTGGAAACCGACGACTATCCGTACGGCAGCGTGTATGAAACGACACCGCAACAAAATGCAGAAGCTGTGGCCACACAACAGTAAAACGGGACCGTTAAATGTATCGCAACACACATAACAGAAAATGTGCTCTTTAACGACATTGGAAACTTGTTGAAATTATATGTTATAGTGTGAGTCTTGATGAAATAACACCATTTAAAAGAAACCATTCGCTTGACTCAAAGAGTAATTTTGTTTGCACGATTTTGAATGTGTACTACAGGCATAGGAGGGGTCTGACTTGACCGTTCAGCTTTTCCCTAGGCCTATATAAAAAAACCCCAGAGCCCACACAACCACACTTGGTTTGTTTAGACATGGGTAAAACAAAGACAGTCAGTTTCGCTCCGGACGTCATAGCGGCTTACAACAGGCGGTGTGGACTTAAGGCGAAAAAAAAGAAGACCGCTCCGGTTCCAAAAATGGCTCCCGTCATACGCGAATTGATCGATTGTGAAGTAAAAGAGGCCATTTCCGAAGACGACGAAAGCTTGTCTTACTCCGTGGATAGTGACCTGTTTATCAAATTCACCGAAACCAGAAACATAGTCTGCCACGTGTATACGGTGAACTCGTCTGTCCGGGGGAAGAAGTTTGCCAAAACAGACTACCACCAGCTAGCCTACGGGATCGTCAACGCCACGCGACACGCGAGCGGGCTTTGCGTCATGGTGACACCTCCGCCACGCAATGCTGAGGCCGACGTCATGTGCGTCATCTACCTGTGCGCCGTTAAAGGAGCCGTGCTGCGGGGGAGAATAACGAAACAAGACGCAGTGCAAGCACGCTTGTTCACCCAGAACGTCTCCGACGACCTGACTGTTCTCCGCAGGTGCTGTCCACCGTCCCGGGCCATCCCGACCATCCAGGTCCTGTACATGCCCTTGATGTGGCACTTGTTGTTCAAGCTGGATCCCGACTGTGCAGCAGACACGGTCTGTTGTGGCGCCATGTCGTACTATTTCACCCAGGTTCTCAAAATGTCCACTGAAAAAAAGACCGATCTGTGGAACGGCGTGTTTTCCGAATTCATGCCTAAAATACACAAACTCTGTGAGACGACGGGGGAGTCGGAGGCTTCCGGCGTAGAAACCGCCGACGCGGAAACCATTAAACAACAGCAATGAACCGTGTGAAATCGTTGTGAAATGAAAAGTGAAATGTGTGTTGAATGTGTTCTGTAAAAAATAAATAAAAAAATAAACAACCAACTTTAAATCAAACAGTTTAATTTATTTGTTTTTAAGTGAGAATTTCGTGATCTCTCATCTGTTCCAATGTATTTTACTTTTAGATGCGCGGCGCCGTGGGTCGAAGACGCGATTAACATTGGAGCGGATGGGAAGCCGAGATCACTAGAATCACTAGATTAACATTGGAGCGGATGGGGAGCCGAGATCACTAAAATGGAGTGAGAATTTCGTGATATCGGCCTCTCATCCGCTCTAATGTATTTTACTTTCAGACTCGCGGCGCCGTGGGTCAAAGACTATGTTGAGAGGGGAAAACCACACAAGAAACAATAGTCGATAGATAAAATATATTGGGTTTTAATGACACAAGTTAGAAGCGTTACATTCATAGATTATAACATAACATGCATCTTGTTATAGCTTTCTTACGTGATGGGTTATTGCACAATAAAGCATGTATCAAATTCTAGTGATCTCGGCTCCCCATCCGCTCCAATGTTAATCTAGTGATTCTAGTGATCTCGGCTTCCCATCCGCTCCAATGTTAATCGCGCCTTCGACCCACGGCGCCGCGAGCCTGAAAGTAAAATACATTGGGGCGGACGAGAGGCAGAGATCGCGAAATTCTCACTCAAATTCTAGTGATCTCGGCTCCCCATCCCCAATGTTAATCTAGTGATTCTAGTGATCTCACTAAAGCGATGGGGTCTTTTTCAAGGGCGGACTCCGCCACCTTGGCATACGTGATGTCTTCTTCCACCTCGAGCATCGGAGGCGAGAAGGCCGTCAGACGGTACATGCTGGACAAGTTTCAGTACACGATTCCCGAAGACTACATCAGCCTGACGCCCGACATAATAATGTACACGTGGGCCAGCGTCCACCAGCGTCCTTTGCCCGCCGGCAGAGAGGGAGAAAAACACAACTACGTGGGCAAGATAACGGACCAGGCGCGGACAATGCGCGACTACGTGCACGTTCTGTTTTACTCCCGGTGGCGCATGACGAACGAGAGGGAGATGCTCGGGCAAGTCCAGGGAGAAAATCTGATTACCGTGTGTCTGGAAGATCTGCCCGGCCTGTATCCGCCGGAGGCGTACAACTGGGTGGTGGAAAAATACAACGCGGTCTACTACATGGACTACCTGAGGCAGCTCGCCATGTACGAGGCTCCCCGGTTCAGAGAGGTCGTGAGAGCCAAGTGCAGCGCCGACCGCGCGTCCGTTCTGACCGGCAACGCGCTGATGTACGTGGACATGGACATCACGTTTTACAGCCCGCCGAGAGAGTGGCTCGCCCCCGAGGGCATGCTCTCGTTTCTCGACGTCCAGGACACGCTCTTTACGGAGATGATCACAAAGCGCGGGAGAGACTTAGACTCTTTGGACAAGGAGGCGATAGAAGAGATAACAGAATACATGCAGGGGGAAAACTGCATGGTCATGGTCGGGTACGAACAGGGGAAGAGGTTCAGGAGCCGTATTCCCAGGCCCATGGTGCGATACCACGTTCTGGCGGAAAAGCACGACACGGTCGAAAACAGGATCATGTGTTTTTACCAACAGGCCTCTTGCATCTCACACGCCAGACACTGGACCCACATGTGGTGGTTCCATACCAGGTTGGAATAAAAAGTAAAATAAGATAAATGTAATAAATAAAATAAATATAAACTTTGACGCTCTGTGTGGTTTTTGTCTCTCCCCAAAAATCACGATAAGGCCCGCCGGCGGGACTCACGGTCTCGCCGGTCGCCCGTTTTCCACACTGCAAGACTCGCGGTGTCGGGATAGTGTGCGTGTGTTGTGCTGTGAGGGGTGGGGTTAGTACCAAAATCTTACAAGTGCATAAATTCTCATTGTACACTTTCCAGTTCACAACAGCTCTCCACTAAGATGAATGTAGTGTTTGAATTCGTGAACGTCCTTGGAGTGCCCGAAAACGGGTCCATTCAGTATAGCCCGGGGCCCGCTTACGTCTATTGCTCCTATTTGCGGATTGTGGGCGCCTCGTTCGACGTCGACACGTACATGCACTTTCACGTCGACCCGGAGTACGGCCCGGACGAGGTGTGCAAGGACTTGGCCCGCATACTAAAGAACAGACCGCCCGACACCGACACCGTCAGAGTCTGCATCAGCGGAGGCTACACGGCGCAAACGTACGACTTGAAGCTGCAGGAGTGGGCCAAAGCTGTCAAAAAGACGGTCTCCGTGAAATCCGTGCGCTTCAAATGCATCAACGTAGTCAGGAGGACGGCTCGATGGCGGAGCGTGACGTACGACAGCAAACAGCACGAACAGTCCGCCGACGAGCTATCCGGTGAGTGAAAGCTGCGGCACCGCGGCTCTGCGGTCGTCGTGGCAAACCCGCACGCGACACAGCCAACGTACCGCCGAAAGTTGCGTTTAATGTCTGTGTGTTTTTCTCTTGTGTCCCACAGTCGAAAACATCGTGTGTCCCTGGGGCACGTTTCAAGTGCTGTGTCAAGACTTGCGTAATGGAGCCAACCTGGTGTTTCCCGAAGCGTCTAACATGCCGATTGACATGAGATACAGCAATCGCAATGAAGACACGGGGCCCATACCCAAGGCAGTCGACGCGTCCGCCTTGCCTCAGCTGTACGTGGCCATAAAGCAATACAAGATCAAAATAAGCCGCAACGTGACCGTTTGGCCTGTTTGTTCGTGCAACAGGGAAATCTTTGAACGAGTCTGTAACACAGGTTTTTTCTGCGACGCTGACGTCATCCGTAGCACCGCTCCCAGCAAGTCCGGGTTCCGAAGCCGGAGCGCGCACCGGAGATCGACAGAGGACGACAGAGAGTACAGAGAGGACAGAGACTACGGCCGACGGGACAGGTCGCAGAGCGTGTGCCCGAAATTGACGGCGGACAATCGACGCGGGAGGTCTCTTAGCGCGCACCCGCGGCCCCGGGACGACGGCCGAGGCAGGAGCCGGAGCGCGCACCCGAGGCCCCGGGACGTGCCTCGGCCGTCCCGGGGCCGGAGTGTGCATCCGAGATTTATGGCAAACGACGGCAGAGATGACAGAGAGGGCGGCAGACGGTCTCGGTCCCGGAGCATGGCCAGACCCCCCAAGCGTTCTCATCCCTCCGAGAGGGATAAGACCATCATCAGGATAGACAGGGCGCACATCACGCGTTTTCGTAGCAAAACTACCCATAGTCCGGAGTACAAGATCCGCAGACACGACAGCCAGTACGGCAGGAGCAGGCGGCCGGACGGCCACAATCGTGATACGCCGGCTCGGTCGCAAAGCAGGGTCGGGCGGTCGACCGGCAGACGCTCTCAGAGCAGAGACGGCCGTGGAGACCGAATCACCGCGGAACGTAAGTTACAGTTGGATAAGGTGAAACAAATGGCCAAATCGAACAGACTGAAGAGCGAGGTGTGCACGCCTCACAAAACCCCCACCATCAAGTCGAAAGACTCGGATAACGGCACGTCTTCTTCTGGTTCTTCTTTGTCCTCGTCGGACGACGACTCCTCTTCTTGTTCTCCTTCGGACGACGAGGCGTCCGGTGACAGCGATATCAACGCCGGAGAGGAATCGCAAGTGCCGGACAGTTCGACCGTGCGGGACGAAGAGGACGACAACGGTGAACGTTTTGAAATGCAGTTAGACTACTCGTACTAGTAAACATGTATATTTTTTAAAGACTACATGTCTTGCTGTTATTAAGTAAATCTGATGTATATTTCTCTCCGAGGGGTCTTTTTCTTTCCTGTGTGTGTGTCTGTGTTGACTTTGAATACACCGACCGTTTCAAATTAAAACGTCTTCAAAATACAAAGTTTTGTGAAATAGTGATAATTTATTGTTTTCCAACACATGCAGAGAATACAGCGCAAAATACATAACATTTCATCATTACAACTCAACACATGTGTCCGTGGGCTTTAGCCGTGCAAGACATCCAACACGTATTTGTTCAGGTCAGGTCCGTGACCACAAGCGCTGTGGCTTTGTCGTAGTGCACATGCGGCACCGTGGACGCGAGCAGTCTGCCCCGGTGGTTCTTGGCAGGCTGGGATGTCCCGTTTCTTCGCACGCGGGTCGTCACAAACAGGTCCTCGTCGAATACGTCGCCGTACTCTAGCAGCCTCCTTTTCAGATACGTTGAGTCCGCGCGTCTCGGGCGGATCACGGCCCGGTCGGGGATCGCGGAGAAGGGACCCGCGGCGTTCGAGCCCCACAGCAAGTGGTGCACCTCGGGCATTGCCGTGGAGCCCGTCAGATACGAGCCCACGGAATCGTGTATCAGCACGCTGTAATTGTTGGGGGACCGGTTCAAGCCCACGCTCCGGTACAGCCGCGTCAGCTCCGGGTGCGGGGACGCCACTTCTATGCCCAGGTACGGCCCGTGGAGCACTATCTCCACAGAGTCGCACCGAGCGTCTCGCCACCCCGTCGTCGTCGCCACCGGCTGTTCCAGTTTGACTTCGGGAGTGTCCCTGAGCCCCAAGTAGAGACCGTGGGGCGCGGGCCTGACCGGGTTCGGGTCCGTGGCCTTCCAGGACATGTGCGGCGACGGAACACAGTCCGCGCCTTTTATTTCGTCGTGGATCCACATCTCTGGCCCGCCGACGGTGTGGATGGTCACTGACCGTTGCTCTATTTCGCCGGCCCCGTCCACGAGGGCCTTGGTGAGCAAGCCGCTCAAACAGAAGATCATCTGTTGTAACATCTTGGACTGGTACGGCCTCAGACACGCTATGCGTACGTCTTGGTTCTGCCAGTCTAACATGGCTTGGACCAGCTCGTGCACGCTGCCCACGTATACCGTGTTGGGATCGTACTGAACGAGGGCGTTCTCGGCGTCTAGCACACATATGTCCGCCATCCTTACGACACGTTGGAACTCTTGGGCCGCGTCGCGGTCTTCGTAGCTCTCGTCAAAGGCGTCCTCGCTGTTGTGTACGACCAGGTCGTGCACCGTCACCACAGAAGTGCCCGAACTCCACTCGGAGTCGGTGACGTTTGTGATTATCCTGTTGGTGAGCCGCTTGAAATCTCCGTTCGCGGTACGTCCCGCTTCGGGAGGCAGCTTGGTCAGAGTGTCGGCCATGACCACTTTGCTATCTAAAAACACGTCGCCAGACGCGATGCTGTCCATGCGTTTCGCGCTGTCGCCGTCGTCGCCGGCGGACAGGTGCTGGTCAGCCCTTAACGTGATCTTTGAGTACGAGGCTGTTCTGGTTAAGGTGAGACCCAACAAGGCTTTGTTCCATGTTTTCGTGGATGAAACCCCTGTGGGCATTTTGCTATTTTTGTCAGAAAAAATATATAAGTTATCTGTGTCTATGTATTGGTCTCAGGTGCTTTATGTGTTTGTTCTTCAGGACAAAAGTTGACTCAGCCTCTTTTGTAATGAAAAGTCCAGCCGGCGCTCACACGCCTTGAGGCCTCATGTATTCGTAAACGTGGTATTTCTGTTCACGGGTTCGGCAGTGGTGCCAGCACATGAGCATCATCAACAACGCCAACAGCACTCCTATGCATATCACGGCTATGCCGGCCGGGGTCTGTATGAACGACTTGGTCATAGACCCGATGATGGTGTCTAGCATTATGACTTTGTCCCGGTACGCTATCAGAGAGTTGTACACGTCGAGGGCAGGAGCTTGGATCAGCGTTTCAATTATCGGTCTGATGGCAACGGCATCCGTGCTGGCGAGTTTTAAAAGCGACGATTTGGCTTTGTTCAGACTCAGTAAAGTATCACGTTTGTAGTTGTCAAATTCTACAAAATGACCCCGTTTTCTCGTCCTGTTCAGCATAGACACGAGTTCTTCGATCACGCCGAGGCAGTCGCCAAACAGCTTCTGATACGGTTCGACACTGTCGTTCCCGACACTTTTCCCGTCTTCTACCCCGCTTGCTTTGGGTCGTTTCCCGGGTTCTTCGGTTGGTTCGGCGGCCAAGACGACCGGGTCACGTCCGTCGTATCCCTCGGTGGGATCAGCGTCGTCTTCGACGCGTTTCTCTTCTTCGCCTTTCTCTTCTTCCGCTTCCTCTTTGGCTTCTTCCTCGTCGTCCTCCGCGACTTCGTAGTCGAACGTCCAGTGTGTCATATTCGCGTGCGTGCCCGTGGTGCACCCCAGCCAGTTTCTCATGTCCACCATGTTGATCAAAAAGAACGTGGTCTTCACGTCGTACACGTCGCACACCGTTGAGTTGTACGCCGCGGGGAACTTCAAGTGGTACAGGTACACCAGCTTGTAGCCGTCGTCTATGTGCTTGGGCAAGTATTTGGTCAGGCCGTGGCTGACGCACGCTATCGCTCGGGTGTTTGGGTTCATGGTGAACCACGAGCTCTTCCCGTTAAACAGCAACACTTCGTCGCCTTGCGGAAAATACACCGCGTGCTCTATGGTGTGCCTTAACGTACTCAACCAGGACACGTGTAGCTCCGGGCTCGTGAGCCTGAAATCGCTGTCCAAGTAATAGAGACCGGTCCTGTTAACGGCGACCACAAGCTGCCTGCTCAGGTCGTAATACACGAGCAGGGCCGTGCTCAGCAGACCGTCGTCTTCTAAGATCCTGGCGGACCCGTCCAGGAGTCTAGAATTCGTAGAGTCGTAGACCCACATGTGTCTGCCGGAAATCACGTACAGGTACTTGTGGCTGAACAACGTAGACACGCTCGCGTTGCAAGCGTACATCTGGGTTTTCTTCAGACCCGTCCCGAGCAACACGTTCAGCACTTTAGGCTGTAGGTAGTTCTTTTGCTGAAAGTCTATGTTGGGGTTTTTCCACGGTTCCCAGAAGGCGTACTGGGTGTGCAGCTCACCGGCGGCGCACCCGAACCAGTGTTCTTGCATGGGCCCGACGTTTTTGAAAGCGGCTCCCTCCAGGGCCGACACGAGGCTCCGGGCGTTATCGCAGGCTGCGCCGGCGGAGCCGCTGCTGTCGAACGTGGCGGTCAGTCTCGCTTCGTACAGCATGTTGTGTCTCATGCAAAACAGCAGCCCTTTGTCCAAAAACAGCCCGGCGCCGTCGACGGGTGCGCTGATCGCGCGCGAATACACGACAGCCAGCGACGGTATGGACAGTGCGTACGCATTCGCGTTCGCCAGCACCACCAACAGGGACGACCGGCCGTCGTACACGGCGTGCGTCATCTTCCGTTCGGGGACGTGGTCGTACCAACGGTGCTGCGCAGGACTCGACCGCAGGCCCAAGCCGTCCGTCGTCCATAGGTTACGTCGGCCCACGATTATGATCTTGCGGTCGCCCTCAGCGTTGTACACGCCGAGGACGTCGTCCCGGTCCAGCACGAACTGCACGGCCCGCATCATGTCCGGGTACCTGTGGTACTCCACGTACGTGCTCAGTTCCGGATTTCGAGCTTGTGTCACGAACATTCCGCCGGCGCTGTAGAACGTGTACCAGTAGTTGTTCAGAGAGTACGTAAAGACATAGACGTTGCCGAGAACCGTGCACTGATGCCGGATGTCCGAGTCCACCACGGACCGAGCGAGCGCGCCCAGGTCCACCATCTGCTGAGAGGAATTGCCGCAGCCCAGAAGCACGGACCCGAGATCGAACGTGTGGACGCCCCGGGCGTCGGGTGCCGTCACGTTGTACGACGACAGCACGGTCACGAGCTCCGAATCGTTATACCTGAAAACGGACCCTTGGAAGGGCACGTACTTGTACAGACCGCGCTCCAGGTCGGCGACGGCGTACTTCTTGAGAACAGTCCCGTCGTCCAGCAGCTCGTGCACCGTGCCGTCTGCCAGCATCACGGTCAACACGCCGAACGCCCCGTAGTAAAAGGCGCTTGTGGCCGGCTCGGACACCCCGTAGTCGGCCAGGGCCACCGTGTCCAACAGCTCCAAATCGGAGTACCAGTGCTTTTTTATGTGCGTGTCGTTGACCACGTGCAGCACGCTGGTTTTTAGATAAGCCGCAAGCGCGCCCGAGAACACGGCACCGTCGACGCACGCGACGTTGGCCAGGGCGCTGTGCGTCGTCGGATTGTACAGGTACACAACGGTGCGGTTTTTGACAACGTAGAGGAACCCGTTGGCTTCGAACATGAACAGAGGCACGTCTTTTGCGCACTTGACCCGCGGGTCTGTCTCTGAACGAGAGAGCGTGTCCATGTTCAACAGCATCCCCCCGGACCGTTTGTACACCATGGACCACTTGAAATCGCTGTTAAAGTTGGAGCACTGCAAGAAAGAACCCAATATCATGCCGTATTCGGACACGTGGTGGTCGTCCTTGTACATCGTGTAAAAGTACTCGGACACTGCGCTGTATTGGTATAGTTTTTTGGTGTACACCGAATACACATATTTGATGGTGTACGTGTAGTGTCTGTTCTTAACTTTGCTGCTTTCCGGCGTGGACACGAGGGTCATGTCCGAAAGCCGCCCTATGTTGCTCACTAGAACGTGCTGGTCTGAGCACCTGACGTGCAGCACGGGCTCTACAAAATAGACGTACTCCACGGTCAGGTTGTATTTGGACCAGTTCACGGTCTCGTCACGCGTGCTGATAGCGGTGGCCGTGACGGTGTACGACGCGCCCTCAAAGTCGAACATGCTGATCACGTCGGACGTGACGTTGTGACTAGAAACTTCGTCCAGCATGTTCAGGGATAGGTCGTGCGTGTACATGGGGCCTTTGGTCATGTATATGTCCATGTATTGGTCTCTGGCGACCATCAGCGCCACGTTGGTAAGGTTGAGACAGGCCATTTCTTCCACCCTGTCTACGGTTTTTTGCTTTAAGGCCACTTTTGTTAAGTCGAAAGCCCCCGACCCTAGGCCTTGTGTTGTGGTGGCTGGTGCCGCGGTGATGGCTGTGGTGGTAGTAGTGGTGGTGGTTGCCGCTGTACTGACAATTTCTGCTGCGGATGCGGTAGATGTGGTGGAAGCAAAAACTGCCTTTTGAAAGCATGTGGGGAAAAAGACCTCTCTCGCTAAACCGTAGTTAAACGTGCGCAGGTACAGGTCCAAGTTACTGCGGGCGTAGTGTTTGGTGTAGGCCCAGTACAACCCTTGCCAAAACACTAGTTTTTCGTGATTTACCATAGGTGTTCGGCAGGTGTACACGGCCTGAAGCTTACATTTCACGATCGCCGCGGTGCTTGAGTTGGACTGGTCGAAACAACTCAGGTCGGTCACAAACCAGCCGTTGAAATTGTCCGCCAGATACATCTTTCCGTTCACGGACACGGCTTTTGACAGGAAAAAGTCTACGCCCAGAGTGGACAGATGCACGTCGTCTATCGCGTTTAGAGTTTTCCTGTCCAGGACGTACATGTGTGTGTTGGTGAGCAGGCGCAAATGATCGTCCTCGTGCGTGACGAAGCCGTACTTGATGTCCTGCTTGTGCAGAGTGCGCTTTATCGGCGCCGCGTCGTACGGGTAGTTCGGTATGTGTCTGTAGTACCCCTTCGTGGTCAGGATGAACAACCTGAAGTTCACGTCCAGCACAAACAGCTCGCTCTCTGTCGAAAATATCAACAGTATGGCGCCTCGCAAGTTACACGGGGATTCCTTGGTCCGCACCGTGTCAAGACCGAAGCCTATGGGCGGCACGTTTCTGGCCCCGTCGCACAACATGAGCTCTTTCAGGCTCAACACGTAGGTTTTCTCGTGGTGTCTGCTCGTGAGCTGCAGCTGCCCCAGGGGATCCATGTTTTGGATGATGGTTTTGATGACGTACACATGTCCGACTGATATACCTCCGAAAGCAGCAAGGTGCGGTAAGAAAAACACAGACTCGTACAGCCCGAACACGGGAGGCACCTTCTTTTCGACCACCTTGAACACGTCTTTCTCCAACACGACGATCACGGACAGACGGGCGTCCGCCGCGTCCCTGCTCCACACCATGAGGGCCGCGGTGGGCTGATAGTAGGCGGCGTGAGACATTGTCGGGGCAGACACGTTGAAGGACGACCAGGGCTTTGGGTAGCCGGCAATCAGGTTTGCAAGAGTGCGCCTATCAAAAGCCCAGAGTTGTTTTGACGTGACAATAAACAGCACGCCAGTCTTGTGCGGCACGCCGAACACCGTCAGTATCGTTTCGTTCAGAGCCTCGGGATACAATCGGTGTTTTATGTCGTACGCACGTATCCCCCGGCCGGTTTGGTCCTCAGTGAAGAGGTGACGCTCTTTCTTGATGTACATTTTTAAATCCACGTCGAAAATAAGCACACCCGCCAAGTCTGCAGCGCACACTTCTTTCTGTATGCTCGAGACGTTGTGCACTCTCGTTATATTTTTCATCAGCAGCTTGTTTTTGTTAAAAATGCCGGCAGTGTGTCCTCGTGGATACAGCGCGTCGAACGTTCTGGACCTATGTTTGTGTACGGTCTTGGTTTTGGTTCTGGTCTTTTGCGTGGCGGTCTTGGGTCTTTGAGTGACGGTCCATGTCGAGTCGTCTGAGCAGCCCAACCACTCGACGTGCACGCTCCCAGCAGACCTCACAACGGGAGGCTGGTGCGCGTCATTGATATCCGAGGCGTATTCATAATACGTGTCCCCGTCCAGAGCGTACAGCGTGTCGGTGAGCTGGTCGACAAAGTATTTGCTCCCGTTGACGTTGTAGCCAGCGTGAACGCTGACGGGGTACGTTCTGCCACGAGAGACGTAAGACGGATGCAACACGACGGCGGCCACGTCGTAGTGGTTTTTGGTCGGGGTGATGATGCGTAACGTGTTTGTGGTGGAGTTGTAGATCACGCTCTGGTATAGCCTCTCCTGCGTGTTCAGGATGCTATCGAACAGCGCGTAGTCCGACGCCGTGCGGTGCTTGAATTCTATCCGCGGGTTCAGCGACACATTGGGTATCGTGTACAGCGCGGTGTTGTTCGTGAACACACGCATGGTGCCGTCCGAAAACTGGAAGCCGCCCAGGACGTCCTGGATCTCGTACGACTGCATCTCCCAGATCCTGAACAACCCCTGGGTTTTAACCGCGGCGACACTCGCGAGAGATCGGGTTTTCAGGTCGTAGGCCCACATGTACACTTGGTGTTTGACTATGTAAAACGTGGCATTGAAGTATATCACCGCGTCTATCCCAAACGTCCTGTTGCACACGACTTCAGCCGGCGCGGGCAACAGATAGTCGGGGTCGTCACGAGCCACGTCTCTCAACGGCGTGTGAAAGTTGGTTTTCTGCCTGGGTTTGTCCAATAAGGGCCTGTAGCTGTACTGTTGCGGCGGTATCGTGTGGTAGCCGTGCGGCCCGGCGGTCGGCTCTGCGGCGGGGGGCTCCTCCGTGGGATAGAGAGTGTACCGTCCGTCGTAACAGTTCAGAGCCCACGTGGTCAGGTTTTTGGTGTCAGCTACTTGGGGCACGTCTGCGCTTGCGTACGACCGGGTTGTGTGCGTGAAGGGAAAGAGGTCGTTGGTGGTGAAAAAAATCAAGTCGTTCGGCCCACCGCACATCCCTTGCAATCGGTCGTACGCCGTGAACAAGTGTGTGCACGGTTTGAACCTGATGGGAAACACTTTCCACAGCGCGGTCACGGGACCGGCGCTCGTGCCGCTGAAATACGAGTCTATGTGGCTCGAATGTACGGAGAAAGACATGTGCGTCGGCGTCACGAACACGTTCTCCCCCATGTGAAAAAACACCCTTTCTACGACGACGCCGGCGGACGAGCCGGTCGGGTCTCTAAACGTGAATATGTTGCGGTAGTCGGTTTGGTTTTTGTACCGGTACGGCATAGCCCGCGGGTCGTACTCGTAGCTAAAAAGCATGCGGTTGGCCGTCCACAGCCAGATCTCGTTCCCGTCGGACGTTATGCCCACGATCTTGTCTTCGTGATCTCTGCTGTGGTTGTAGGCCACCTCGAACGTCGTCTTAAACCTGTGTATGTAAGGACTGCTCCTGTAATATTCTGCGACTTTGAAATAGATGCCCTCCTTGACGATGTGCAACATCCCGTCGCTCAGCGTGCTGAAGGCGTGCGTGAGGGCTATGTTCTGTGCACACCTGATATCGCTGTTGAGTGTGGTGTTCGTGCTTACGGGCACCCGTGTCGGCGCCGTCCTCGGGCCTGGGTTTTGGAAATATTCGGCCACACCCGCG
Organism: Protomyctophum parallelum; assembly: GCF_964188405.1. Lineage (NCBI taxonomy): Eukaryota > Metazoa > Chordata > Actinopteri > Myctophiformes > Myctophidae > Protomyctophum > Protomyctophum parallelum. The sequence continues at coordinate 52,395,246 of NC_139708.1, forward strand.
AATAGGTTTCTGGCCACCCGAGCGTCAATGTGAGACACTCTCTTCTTCCAAGCGTAGTGGGGCCACATGAGCGCCGTGGACGATTGTATGTGAGCGAGCCCCAGAGCGTGACCGATCTCGTGGGCCACCACGCTCTCTAGGTCTAGCAGATTGTGTTGGTTGTCGTCGGTCACGTTAGGCGCGTTCACGTCCACCCAACCGCTCTCCTCGCCGTCTATGTGTATCTCGCCGTCCGCGCTGCCGTTGCTCGGGAAATAAGCGTGCCCCAGGGTGCCCGAAGGACCGTCGAACCCGTAGTACGGGTTGTCGTCCAGCTCCCACCGCAGGTACAGGTCTGGGTTGGTCCCGTTTCGCTCGAAAGTGACTATTTTGAGAGCGTCTCGCCACTGGTCGAACGCTCTCCGCACGACGTCGGAGGGCAGGAACGGCTCGGCGTCGGGGTGTATGTCGTACGTGTAGTCGGTGTACGGCCAAGAGCCGTGCTTTGAAACGAGCCGGGACAGCGCGCCGCGGTACGTGTACATCGGCGCGCTGCCCAGGTTATAATACGTGCGCTTGACGGCGTTGCCCGAGGCCGTCAGTGTGAGAAACGTGTCAGTTTCCGGCAGGTTGCAGAACCTGGGTCGTTTCATGGCCCGTTTTGTGGCCTCGTCTACGCGGCCCGTCACGCGCAAGTCGTTTAGGGCCTGATAGTTCTTCAGGGCACCCCTGCTCAGTTCCTGCGGCGTGTGTCGCGAGACTATCCATTCGAACAATTCGTCGTCGGTCTTCACTTTATCGAAAGACACGCGTTTGGCGTGACGCGCCCGTCTCCGGCGCCGTACCAATTCGGGCGGGCTGCTGTGCCATTTGGACTCTTCCGTGGGGCCCGTGTAAAGATACCCCAGTCCGGTGAGCGTGTCGATTATGTCTTGGTCAAGGTCTGGGTCTGTGTCCGCGCCCGGGTTCGCGTGTGAGGACTCGGCGTCTTTGCACCCGTACTGAGCGCAAATGTATCTGTAAGGGGTCTCCTGTGCGTGACCGTGGGTTAACAGCACGGCCGAAATGATTAAAATCAACGGCATATTAATTCGTTCATGGGTCGAATCAGGTTAAAATCCGACCATAAAACATTAATAAAAATATTGTGACACACAGCACAATTTATTATTTTATACATAACTCTTTAGACCTTTTTTGAAGCCATAGTATCACAATGTTCTACCGACTGAGCGAATCACACTACTACCTCAGGATGTATATGCAGACAACTGTATGAAAATAATGACAGCCTACACAGTTATTCCATTGTACACAACATATGATTTATTTATTTTTCATTACATATAATGCATGGTTTATTATTCCATTATTTAAAAAATAGCAATAATATATAAATGCCGTATATTGAGTATATTATTATATAAAAAATCAGCCCCCAACAATCTTATCAGGCTGTAGATGCAGTTTCTCCTTTTTCTTCATTGTTTTCTTCCGCTTTCAGTCCTTCTGCTTCTTCTTCTTTCAGTCCTTCTGCTTCTTCTTCACCTTCCACATCAGCTTTGTTTATCCAGAAAGTGAGACGTCCTTCTGCTTCTTCTTCTTTCAGTCCTTCTGCTTCTTCTTCACCTTCCACATCAGCTTTGTTTATCCAGAAAGTGACAAAGTTGTCTATATCATCTTTCTTAAACGAATCATCCCTAACCAGCTCAGCCAGGGTCTCATTGATGTTTTTATGAATGTCAGAAGAATTCTGCAGCTCATAAAGAATAGCTTCACATGCTCCTCGGAGTCGGTGTGTAGATGTCATAAAGAAACAGCGAGTTTCCAGAAGACGAACGAGTCCAGGAATAAAACGATCGGTCCACACCTTCGTCAGCAATGCTCTGAAGTGCTCTCTGTAGTACCCGCTCTCAATAGGGTACAGACATGTATGTTGTGTCTGTGAAGGGTGGTCCGTCTGGCAGCCATAACAGGTTTCCTTCATCTGTTCACCCAGCACGATAGGTAAAACTGAGACAATCCCAGCTTTTATTGTCTTCAGAAAGTTGTCACTACACAGTCCAGCATGATTATTTAAAGGAGATGGGTTAGATTCATCAATAGACATTTCAGAACTGACTAGCCTCCGAGGCAGGGGTCCGCGGTACGTACTGCGCTGGTAAAAAATGAGCCCAGGATCATTGCGCTGGTAAAAAATGAGCCCAGGATCATTGAACGGGTTGAAAGGACCGTCGTAGCTCTCACTTCTAGGTCCTTCTTGATTTGACTCTTCACTGAATGGCGGCACCTTCTCCATGTTAAAAAGCGGGGATGTCTGAATGTCTGAACACCTACAAGTCTAACCCTCTTATATAGTTTTCGGCTGGATAAATTATGTAAAAACATGATGTAGAGTGTAATCGCGTCTTCGACCCACGGCGCCGCGAGCCTGAAAGTAAAATACATTGGGGCGGACGAGAGGCCGAGATTGCGAAATTCTCACTCAAATTCTAGTGATCTCGGCTCCCCATCCGCTCCAATGTTAATCTAGTGATTCTAGTGATCTCGGCTCCCCATCCGCTCCAATGTTAATCGCGCCTTCGACCCACGGCGCCGCGAGCCTGAAAGTAAAATACATTAGGGCGGATGCGAGGCCGCGATTACGGAACTATCACGTTATTGTGGTCAGAGTAATTGCCATTGAATGGAAACATGTTTACTTTTGCTGTATTCTGTGAATATTTGTGACAACAAGTTGTGTGTATCATATGTTAAATTAAATAAAGCAAAGGACGAGAAAGACCGTCATCTTGTGCACCGAGGTTTTATTTTCAGGAAAGATATACAATACATGTAAGATATAACACAGCACGGTGAAAACAAGCAAAATTCCGGGTATGCCGCACACGGTTCAGTCAATGTTAATCGCGTCTTCGACCCACGGCGCCGCGAGTCTGAAAGTAAAACACATTAGGGCGGATGTGGTCAGAGTAATTGCCATTGAATAGAAACATGTTTACTTTTGCTGTATTCTGTGAATATTTGTGACAACAAGTTGTGTGTATCATATGTTAAATTAAATAAAGCAAAGGACGAGAAAGACCGTCATCTTGTGCACCGAGGTTTTATTTTCAGGAAAGATATACAATACATGTAAGATATAACACAGCACGATGAAAACAAGCAAAATTCCGGGTATGCCGCACACGGCGCGAAATTCTCGCTCGTTTTTAGTGATCTCGGCTCCCCATCCGCTCCAATGTTAATCTAGTGATTTTAGTGATCTCAGCTTCCCATCCGCTCCAATGTTAATCGCGTCTTCGACCCACGGCGCCGCGAGTCTGAAAGTAAAATACATTAGGGCGGATGCGAGGCCGCGATTACGGAACTATCACGTTATTGTGGTCAGAGTAATTGCCATTGAATGGAAACATGTTTACTTTTGCTGTATTCTGTGAATATTTGTGACAACAAGTTGTGTGTATCATATGTTAAATTAAATAAAGCAAAGGACGAGAAAGACCTATAATAATCTTTAATATGTAAGGGTAGCCTGAACCATATAGCATCAGTAGAGCAAAAATGCCATTTCTACACTTAGTCTTTAGTGCCTCTTCCCGTCTGATTCTTTTTTCCTCTTTTTTTTCTTACTCTTTCTATATTTTCATCGCCTCTGTCGATCCAATGTGTGTACGCTTGCTTCACCGTCGTGCTCTTTGTCGCGAGGATGCACAACCTCGCCACTTTCATCCTCTCTGCCTTGGTGACGGGCTGCGCGGCCGGCTCAAACACGTACTGGAAAGGCACGAACTCCTGCCCGACCAGACATTTCGGAAACATCAGACGGCCGTCCCCGCAATCGTCGCCCTCGTCGTTGCAGCTCGCCAGCGAGAGCTCTGGGTCGCGGCCCTCAGGTGGGCAGAATCCGGCCGAGACCCAGTACGCCACCTTTCTGTAATAGCTCAGCCAGTCTCCCCACTGTATGTTTCCGCACAGCGCGTTGAGCTCGGACAGGTTCTCGGCCTCAAACAGGTTGTGCGGCCCTCTTATCTGTTGTAACAGATCGGGTCCGATCACGGTCAGGAACAGCTTGCGGCGTTCCGCAAACGTGTGCGTTCGCTTGTAGTCTACGGTCCCCACGGGCGCCGGTTGCCACGCGTCCCTCGGACGGGCCGTTGAGCTGACAATCTGACCGTCCGGACCCAGAGTGACTTTCGTGATGAGCCGTCCGTCCTGCACGAGGTGCACCTCGTCCAAACTCTTGACTTCCAGGAGCCACCTGTGGTGAACCAAGCCTTTGAGCGCGCTCATGGTCACAAAGCGCTGCAAGGCGGCTCTGGTCATCTCTTTTGCACAGTGTAGCCCCAGGGTTACCGTGAAACGAACGAGCCTGTGTCTTCCGGGGCCGGTGATCTGTGCGGGATGCGCGTCTTTGGCCGTAGTGGCCGTGCACGCGGCGGCCACGTCGGGTGCGTTTTGTACAGACAGCAAGGTGTGGTTCCAGTTCTTGCCCTCGATCAGCACCGTCACGTTGCGAACCGTCGGCATGTATTCATCGGACTTGGCGGTGTTCACGTAGCCTCCCGCCAGGCCACACATCAGGTCTTTGCTCAGCCGTCTGACGAGCTCGACGGGGTTCACGAACAGCCTGGTTTCTTCTGAGATCCGCGTGGACGAGTACACCTCCAGCTGATACGAGTGCGTTATTCTCGCGTCGCCGTCGTTCCAATGCATGTAGTTTGGACCCACGGTGACTTGCTGGGGCCCCTGGTTCTCAAACGAGAACACGGCCGAGGGTTGAGGTTCGAGCATGAAACTTCCAAGCGACTCGAGCGGCTGAGGTTGCTGGTGCTCCGGTGGCCATTGCGTCGGTAACGCCTTGATGGAAGAACAGCTGTTGAGCCTGACCGCGGTCAAACTTATGATTGCCGGCGAGACTTCCGGCTCCCGGTCGGGTTCTACATACACGCACTTTTCCTTGACGAGCTGCGGTAGAGGCTCGTTCTGAGGCCGTGACTCGTCCACGTATTTGCGTTTGCTCGCGCCGTGGACATCGTGTTTGACGAGTACGGAGCCCACGCAACCCAAGGTTCCGATGGTCTTGAGGCCATGCTCCTGGCTGTCTTTATTCACGAGCCTGTGACTCTCACTTTTTTCGTTGCCTGTGTGTTCGCCACTATCTTGTTTGAGAACCAAGTTGGCCGCATCGGCCAGTAGGAGTAACCGAGCCATGGGTCTAAGATACTGAGTGAACGTTCAAAGGGTTTTTGTTTTTATGTTACTGCCCACAATGTGTGCTTGGGAGCCTCTGACCCAAAATAAATCTCAGTGCCTTAAGAGTGGCCAGGCTATTATATAAACAGTGCACAATCAGTGGCCAGATCAGATCGAACACAAATTCTGACCCAGACCACTGAGTGTTTGTAGCTTCGCTCATTGACCAAACGGCTTCCGCGTCATTTCTAGAGACAATGATGTCCAGCGCGTACAACACCATAAGGACCAATAAGCTGTTGTTTATTTCGTACGTGAGCAAGGCCCCGGTGTGTATCATAGACGAGATGTGCCTGAGAGACCTGTTAGAAACTTCCAAAAACGTCCGCTACCACTTCCAACTCTACAAGAAGCTGAGAACTGACTGTCGCTACGACGGTAACGTGGGCGTCAGCTTGATCGACATTGTTATAGGGAAGGGCAACGCGACATGCAAAAAGTTCATAAAGTTCATGAAGTGTCAGTACGACACAAGTCAGATTGTGTCTCTGTCCGAGCTGCACCAGCCCCCTGCAGATGCCGACTTTCAAAAGGTGGTGCTTCGCCACAAGAGAGACCTCGCGCCCATCATAAGCCTGCACGCGGCTTACTTCATCGAGGCTCTGGCACACCACGAGGTGTTGTGCGGGTACAATAAAGAAGTTCTGGAACGCGCCGTAGATGACATCGAGTATCACGGAGCTATTCAGGTTGTGGACGTGATCATGTGTAGGGGCGAACAACACTGCAAGTCGTTTTTGGAGATGGTGAGAAACCCCGAATTTCTCGCGCGATTCCCCGCCGACCACAAGCTGCTCAACGTCCTGCGGGCATACGGGCACGAAGACTGAACCGTGTGCGGCATACCCGGAATTTTGCTTGTTTTCATCGTGCTGTGTTATATCTTACATGTATTGTATATCTTTCCTGAAAATAAAACCTCGGTGCACAAGATGACGGTCTTTCTCGTCCTTTGCTTTATTTAATTTAACATATGATACACACAACTTGTTGTCACAAATATTCACAGAATACAGCAAAAGTAAACATGTTTCCATTCAATGGCAATTACTCTGACCACAATAACGTGATAGTTCCGTAATCGCGGCCTCGCATACGCCCCAATGTGTTTTACTTTCAGGCTCGCGGCGCCGTGGGTCGAAGACGCGATTAACATTGGAGCGGATGGGAAGCCGAGATCACTAAAATCACTAGATTAACATTGGAGCGGATGGGGAGCCGAGATCACTAAAAACGAGCGAGAATTTCGCGCCGTGTGCGGCATACCCGGAATTTTGCTTGTTTTCATCGTGCTGTGTTATATCTTACATGTATTGTATATCTTTCCTGAAAATAAAACCTCGGTGCACAAGATGACGGTCTTTCTCGTCCTTTGCTTTATTTAATTTAACATGTGATACACACAACTTGTTGTCACAAATATTCACAGAATACAGCAAAAGTAAACATGTTTCCATTCAATGGCAATTACTCTGACCACATCCGCCCTAATGTGTTTTACTTTCAGACTCGCGGCGCCGTGGGTCGAAGACGCGATTAACATTGACTGAACCGTGTGCGGCATACCCGGAATTTTGCTTGTTTTCATCGTGCTGTGTTATATCTTACATGTATTGTATATCTTTCCTGAAAATAAAACCTCGGTGCACAAGATGACGGTCTTTCTCGTCCTTTGCTTTATTTAATTTAACATATGATACACACAACTTGTTGTCACAAATATTCACAGAATACAGCAAAAGTAAACATGTTTCCATTCAATGGCAATTACTCTGACCACAATAACGTGATAGTTCCGTAATCGCGGCCTCGCATACGCCCCAATGTGTTTTACTTTCAGGCTCGCGGCGCCGTGGGTCGAAGACGCGATTAACATTGGAGCGGATGGGAAGCCGAGATCACTAAAATCACTAGATTAACATTGGAGCGGATGGGGAGCCGAGATCACTAAAAACGAGCGAGAATTTCGCGCCGTGTGCGGCATACCCGGAATTTTGCTTGTTTTCATCGTGCTGTGTTATATCTTACATGTATTGTATATCTTTCCTGAAAATAAAACCTCGGTGCACAAGATGACGGTCTTTCTCGTCCTTTGCTTTATTTAATTTAACATGTGATACACACAACTTGTTGTCACAAATATTCACAGAATACAGCAAAAGTAAACATGTTTCCATTCAATGGCAATTACTCTGACCACATCCGCCCTAATGTGTTTTACTTTCAGACTCGCGGCGCCGTGGGTCGAAGACGCGATTAACATTGACTGAACCGTGTGCGGCATACCCGGAATTTTGCTTGTTTTCACCGTGCTGTGTTATATCTTACATGTATTGTATATCTTTCCTGAAAATAAAACCTCGGTGCACAAGATGACGGTCTTTCTCGTCCTTTGCTTTATTTAATTTAACATATGATACACACAACTTGTTGTCACAAATATTCACAGAATACAGCAAAAGTAAACATGTTTCCATTCAATGGCAATTACTCTGACCACAATAACGTGATAGTTCCGTAATCGCGGCCTCGCATCCGCCCTAATGTATTTTACTTTCAGACTCGCGGCGCCGTGGGTCGAAGACGCGATTAACATTGGAGCGGATGGGAAGCTGAGATCACTAAAATCACTAGATTAACATTGGAGCGGATGGGGAGCCGAGATCACTAAAAACGAGCGAGAATTTCGCGCCGTGTGCGGCATACCCGGAATTTTGCTTGTTTTCATCGTGCTGTGTTATATCTTACATGTATTGTATATCTTTCCTGAAAATAAAACCTCGGTGCACAAGATGACGGTCTTTCTCGTCCTTTGCTTTATTTAATTTAACATATGATACACACAACTTGTTGTCACAAATATTCACAGAATACAGCAAAAGTAAACATGTTTCCATTCAATGGCAATTACTCTGACCACATCCGCCCTAATGTGTTTTACTTTCAGACTCGCGGCGCCGTGGGTCGAAGACGCGATTAACATTGACTGAACCGTGTGCGGCATACCCGGAATTTTGCTTGTTTTCACCGTGCTGTGTTATATCTTACATGTATTGTATATCTTTCCTGAAAATAAAACCTCGGTGCACAAGATGACGGTCTTTCTCGTCCTTTGCTTTATTTAATTTAACATATGATACACACAACTTGTTGTCACAAATATTCACAGAATACAGCAAAAGTAAACATGTTTCCATTCAATGGCAATTACTCTGACCACAATAACGTGATAGTTCCGTAATCGCGGCCTCGCATCCGCCCTAATGTATTTTACTTTCAGACTCGCGGCGCCGTGGGTCGAAGACGCGATTAACATTGGAGCGGATGGGAAGCCGAGATCACTAAAATCACTAGATTAACATTGGAGCGGATGGGGAGCCGAGATCACTAAAAACGAGCGAGAATTTCGCGCCGTGTGCGGCATACCCGGAATTTTGCTTGTTTTCATCGTGCTGTGTTATATCTGTAAGATATAACACAGCACGGTGAAAACAAGCAAAATTCCGGGTATGCCGCACACGGTTCAGTCAATGTTAATCGCGTCTTCGACCCACGGCGCCGCGAGTCTGAAAGTAAAACACATTAGGGCGGATGTGGTCAGAGTAATTGCCATTGAATGGAAACATGTTTACTTTTGCTGTATTCTGTGAATATTTGTGACAACAAGTTGTGTGTATCATATGTTAAATTAAATAAAGCAAAGGACGAGAAAGACCGTCATCTTGTGCACCGAGGTTTTATTTTCAGGAAAGATATACAATACATGTAAGATATAACACAGCACGATGAAAACAAGCAAAATTCCGGGTATGCCGCACACGGCGCGAAATTCTCGCTCGTTTTTAGTGATCTCGGCTCCCCATCCGCTCCAATGTTAATCTAGTGATTCTAGTGATCTCGGCTTCCCATCCGCTCCAATGTTAATCGCGCCTTCGACCCACGGCGCCGCGAGCCTGAAAGTAAAATATGTATTGTATATCTTTTTTGAAAATAAAACCTCGGTGCACAAGATGACGGTCTTTCTCGTCCTTTGCTTTATTTAATTTAACATATGATACACACAACTTGTTGTCACAAATATTCACAGAATACAGCAAAAGTAAACATGTTTCCATTCAATGGCAATTACTCTGACCACAATAACGTGATAGTTCCGTAATCGCGGCCTCGCATCCGCCCTAATGTATTTTACTTTCAGACTCGCGGCGCCGTGGGTCGAAGACGCGATTAACATTGGAGCGGATGGGAAGCTGAGATCACTAAAATCACTAGATTAACATTGGAGCGGATGGGGAGCCGAGATCACTAAAAACGAGCGAGAATTTCGCGCCGTGTGCGGCATACCCGGAATTTTGCTTGTTTTCATCGTGCTGTGTTATATCTTACATGTATTGTATATCTTTCCTGAAAATAAAACCTCGGTGCACAAGATGACGGTCTTTCTCGTCCTTTGCTTTATTTAATTTAACATATGATACACACAACTTGTTGTCACAAATATTCACAGAATACAGCAAAAGTAAACATGTTTCCATTCAATGGCAATTACTCTGACCACATCCGCCCTAATGTGTTTTACTTTCAGACTCGCGGCGCCGTGGGTCGAAGACGCGATTAACATTGACTGAACCGTGTGCGGCATACCCGGAATTTTGCTTGTTTTCACCGTGCTGTGTTATATCTTACATGTATTGTATATCTTTCCTGAAAATAAAACCTCGGTGCACAAGATGACGGTCTTTCTCGTCCTTTGCTTTATTTAATTTAACATATGATACACACAACTTGTTGTCACAAATATTCACAGAATACAGCAAAAGTAAACATGTTTCCATTCAATGGCAATTACTCTGACCACAATAACGTGATAGTTCCGTAATCGCGGCCTCGCATCCGCCCTAATGTATTTTACTTTCAGACTCGCGGCCCCGTGGGTCGAAGACGCGATTAACATTGGAGCGGATGGGAAGCTGAGATCACTAAAATCACTAGATTAACATTGGAGCGGATGGGGAGCCGAGATCACTAAAAACGAGCGAGAATTTCGCGCCGTGTGCGGCATACCCGGAATTTTGCTTGTTTTCATCGTGCTGTGTTATATCTTACATGTATTGTATATCTTTCCTGAAAATAAAACCTCGGTGCACAAGATGACGGTCTTTCTCGTCCTTTGCTTTATTTAATTTAACATATGATACACACAACTTGTTGTCACAAATATTCACAGAATACAGCAAAAGTAAACATGTTATAAAACAGACAGACGGGTGCACTGATACGTTTTACTCAGTATGTTTTATTTTCAGAGAAGAATACACACAGGATTACACACAAGAGTCACACACAAAATGTTACGCATTCAAATCAACTGTTTTCGTTCGGCACCCGAGCTCCTGGCGGCGGGTGCCGAGCGTCTCGTGATGACCCAACGCTGGCTCACGGCTCGTACGCGGGCTCACAGCATGTACGGAAACTCCACAAGGAAATCCAGGAGGGCGGGTGGCAGCGACAGCCGCTTCAACCTATCCGGCCGCTGCTGCTCCCGGCCGCCGCACGCGTCCACGATGCTGCGGCGGCACAGCTCTTTCAGCGTGGGCGCCCGGGGCCGGAACGGCAACGACAGCGGCACGTTGGCCACATAGTGCTCCAATAGACCAAAGAGACTGGCGAAGTCGCTCCCGTTGCCTTGCATCCGGAAGCGGCCTCTCTCGTAGATGATGCGCCGCGAGACCACGCATCTCGCCATCCCTCCCACCACCGCCACGGGACGCATCTCGTGGGACGGGATGCGGTACGAAAGCGTAAAGAACACGTCTCGCTGGGCGCTGTCCCGCACCAAGAAGCGGCCAGGCGCCGCGTCCTGCAACAGCCGGGCCGCGCCCCGGGGACTCAGCGGGCCCCAATAGAATCCCCCCCTCGTCAGCTTCTCGGCCGTGTCTTTGATATCTGCGTAGACCTTAGCGCAGCTGAAACACTGGAAGCGGGCGACCAGGTCGTCCGTGGGCGCCAACATCGGCGGGCCTCCGTGAGCCATGAGTTGTCGCGTCTCCCGCACGGCTCGCTATTAGGGGCTCGCAGGACCAGTCCGCCGTCACGTAGTACGAATTGGCCTGCAGCTTCATCTGCTGCTCCTGCTCAGAGTGAATCTGCTGTGTTGCGACAAAAAAAAAACAGTGTTATTAAAAAATGCAGTTTTTGACCGTTGTATCTTTTCATTCGTTCCCTGTCTAAACATTTAAAACAGACCCCGTGCAAATGTAATACGATGTAATGCAGTTGAAAGTTTGCATACCTCGAATCCTGTTCCTGTGGTGTTTGAAAAAGACAGACCGGCCAGTCCGCTTCTGCGTGCTCTCCTGCTGGGCTCTCCGGGCGCACTGGTGCGTTCCACTCGTTGGTTCCCATCCAGTGTAGAGTGGGCTGAGTCTTGTTGGAGTGCTGTGTGTATATATAAACACAGCAAAAAAACGAGAGTAGATCCAGCCACGGACCTGTATCAGACCTTGACCCAAGAATCATGATTGGATTCAGAGCGAGGACGGCCGCCAGCTGCATGGCTGTGGTGTATCTGATGCTTGTGGAAAGCTTGGTCGAAGGTGGACCAATAGCATCATCTGAAACCGTGACGGAAGCAACAAAAATAACGGCGGTTTCGGGAGGATCCGTCACGGCCACTCACGTCTTCGGCACATATGAGAATGGCTCCGGCGAGCCGTACGGCAGGCCGGCCCTCAACTCTACGGAGGGTTCCGAACAAAACTCCTCGGTTTATTTCGACGTCGCAAGCACAGTGAGTCCTCGAGTTCAAAACCACATCGACAAAAGCGACAACGCTTCGGACGAACTGGCGGTCGAAGACTCCTCGGTTTATCTCGTCACCAGCACAGCCGCTACGCCCGGGACCGAAAAGCCAGACCAAACCGCAACGGCTCCATCTCCGACGTTGAGACGGCCTGCGGCCGGCATAACCCAGGCTTCGCCCACGGACCGGGGCGAAGCGAGCGAGGAGACGGCGACGACTTGGGGTCGGGTCGCTGACAACCGGACAGAGACCGAGGGCCGTGCCGCCGAGGAGGAGACTGTGACGAAAAGGGCCGCAGAGAACCACGAGACAACGGAGCAGGCTGCCGAGGCCGCAGGGGAGGAGACCGTGACCGTGACGAAAAGAGCCGCAGAGACCGTGGCGAAAGCGAACCAGGTCGCAGAGACCGTGACTGAAACGGAGCCGGAAGCTATAACTGTGACAGAGCCCGAGACCGTGACAGAGTCGGATTCAGACTCCGGAACTGTGGCCAAGACCACCACCACTACTACCACGATCACTGCAACTATCACTAACATTATTACCACTAAGCCTAAGACTAACCCAGCAGCGGATGCACATAACTGGAACGTTTGGTTTTACGTGATGATATCCTTGGTGATATCCTTGGTCGTACTTGCGCTGATAGTCATCAACATAAATGTTCACAGTCGTTGTTCCAAAACGGACAACGCCGAACCCGATGACGGCGGTTACAGAATACAGGTAATAGCGCAAGAGCCAGTGAGCAAGGACATCGACATCAGAGTGAGCACGCGTGTTTGACACGTTATGTGTGCAATAGGCAGAAGTCATAAAGGGGAACATCTTGCGGCCTGACTTACAGCGCCTCTCTCTTTGTTTTAAATGAAACATGTATCATTTTCTCAACACATGTAATAAACTGACCGTTTTGACCTTATTTGTTTTGTACGGCTCAAGGGTGTTCTTTCTCATTTACTTAGTTTTAAAGAGAAAAAAGCAACAGAAACAGTGGTTTTAAATTGTTATAAATGCTTTCTTTATTTGAGGGATGTTCAAAAGGGTAACAGTTTAGTTACAGCATACAGTGTACAATAAGGTCAAACTAGATACAACAGATGGAAAAATGTACACCACAGGTCAAACTAGATACAACAGATGAGAGAACACATAAATGTGATAACCGGAGATTGTCGTGTACAGGGGTCCGTCCTATCTATGTGTGTCGTTGATAATTTGCCCAGCGCAAGATTTATCAACGACACACATAGATAGGACGGACCCCTGTACACGACAATCTCCGGTGTCTCTCTCCCCGATCTCTGTCCTTGTTCTCTAAAACTGACAACTTAAGTATTATATCTAAGATATATGTAGACAAATAGTCAACTTCGGATCTATGGGTAGTACCCGCAATGTTAGGAGTATCTCTATTACTCCTACTTACTCCTCGTGTTATTGGTTATTATATTTTTTTGCTTTTTTGTAATGTTATTTGAAAACTCCGTTTTGTTTTTAACATTGCTTTCCGCTGCGTGTCTAACAGCTCTCCGTATCTGGCCAGCAAAGCACTCCATCCGCATCTCAGCACAGTATGTCTCCGTCCAAACATTGCTTTTCGCTGCGTGTTTAGCAGCTCTCCGTATTTGGCCAGCAAAGCACTCCATCCGCATCTCAGCACAGTATGTCTCCATCCGTATCTTAGCAAAGTATGTCTTCGCGAGCTTTATAGAATACAGCGTCATAAGTTCCATCGTGGCCCGGGCAACCTCGCTAGTCGACTTAGAATCCTTCATTGCGTCCGGAAACACCACGTCGTCGTAAAACTCTGTCTGCTGCCCTAGAGTCAGAGCGGACTTCAACGCGGCGTACACGGGAAGACTTTGCGCCTTGGCCGCAGCCGCGGAGAGGGCGGGTTTGTCGAAGGTCTGTTCTTTGGTTTCAAGAGACTGCTGCCCAGGAGTCCCGGCTCCGAGAGACAGAAGCGGCTCCGTCTCGGGCTTCTCTTTTCCCCCGTTGTTCTTCTCTGCGGTCTCCTTGCCTAAAGGTTGCTGTCCCGGAGTCCCTTCGTGAGCGTTGATCGCGGTTTGCAACGACAAAACGGCCGGCCCCGCTGCGACGCCTAGAGCGTGGACCAGCGACAGCAGAGTCGCTGTAACGATTAGGCGCCTCATGGTGCAGCCGTAGGTTCGTCGGGCAAGCATCTCAAGTAGACTTCTTTGTGTTAATATATCCAAGACGTTGAACGTCGCCGACGTGGAAAATGGTCCGAATGCGTTAAAAAAAAGGCCGATCTTGGCTCGTTATTTATACTCGCGGCTTGGCGTCACTCAACTTTCAGTTAACTCCGAAAAGTATTTTGTTTTCCGAAGAACTGCAACTCGACTAGACCGGACTGGACTCACGGGTCACGTTAAACAGTTTGTTGCGAATCCAGTCAAAGAAGCTGTGTACCACACTGAAGGCAGACCTGCCGCAAACGCGGGCTCCGCCGCCGGGCCTTTTGTCTAAATTGTACTGTGAGTCCTCCTGTGTGAAAAGAAGGGGGAGCGGCAGAGAAAGAAAGAGAGGGGAGTTCAACGTATAGTACAGCACACCACCACACCACATACGATCACTTACTACTACTTACTCAACACACGGTGCGGCACTCACCCAATTTAATTCTTCGCCGGTGTGCTTTAAGCTTGCTTTATTACACACGCAAAAGCTCACGTATGCAATGTTGGACACGATCTCGTTCTTCGCCTCGTCGGTAAGTGCGTTGGTGACGTGGGTTACGAAGGCCAAGTATGATACCACGCGCCCCCAATTGAAAGAATCTTGGAAAAGTTCAAGCCCGATATACTCTAGGTTGTTCTGGTCCGCCCCGGAACACCGACACTCTGAGAAAGAGGGGAGTTGGATTAAAGAAGAAAAGAGAAAATAGCTCGGTTTGATTTAATGACACACGGTGCCGTGGGCCATGCGTGCCATGCGTGCGGCAGGGGTAATACTTACCTTGAAAAATTTGTTTGTGTTTCCCCAGCAGGGTTTTGATGTCTTTCGTCACAGCCTCGCCGATGGGGGAGTCACCCGGGTGGACTTTTAGGTTCGACGTAGAGCGTATCAGCGTGTCGTGGAAGGGTTGCTCTTGAATTAAAGGAAAGTTGTAGTGCCTCAGAAAGTCGTCCTAAGTGCACACAGTACATCGAGTTAGACGGTTCTCGGTGGAAAAAAAAACACCAACGGCAATTACATTTAATAAAATACAACAAAACGCAAGTACCCAGTCCCAGCTCTGGAAAAGCTGTCGACACTCTGCGCTTTTTACAAAATCCAGGGCGGCGCGCTCGTCTTTGTTGTGAACGTGATATCCCAGCGTGATCATCAGTTGTCCCCACCAGATCGTTTGAAAGCTCGGTCGGGGTAAGGCTGGTGTGGGATAAGAATTGGAATGAGAATCACAATTGAGATTAGAAAGTGTGTGCGCGTGTGTGCGTGTGTGCGGCGCCGTGCGTCGAAGACGCGCTTAAAATCTAGTGATTCTAGTGATCTCGGCTTCCCATCCGCTCCAATGTTAATCGCGCCTTCGACCCACGGCGCCGCGAGCCTGAAAGTAAAATACATTGGGGCGGACGAGAGGCCGAGATCGCGAAATTCTCACTCAAATTCTAGTGATCTCGGCTCCCCATCCGCTCCAATGTTAATCTAGTGATTCTAGTGATCTCGTCTTCCCATCCGCTCCAATGTTAATCGCGCCTTCGACCCACGGCGCCGCGAGTCTGAAAGTAAAATACTTATACTTTTACCTTTATGAAAATTGATGGCAATGATCGACCTCAGAGTTTGGGTAAAACGCCTGTACAGACCGAGTAACGCGTACCGACCCACCCATTTTTCCGCTCTGTCCGACTCAAAAAAGGTATCTAAAAATTCCACAAAAACCCCCGGTCCCTGGTATTTGAGGCCTAGAGACATGTCTCTACATTCTCAGTCTGTCTGGTTCTGATTATATGGTGTGTTGCGTGTGGATGTGGTGCAAAATCTGCACATAGGAATTGCCCCCTTTAGCTTCTGTGTAAAGAAAAAACAAACCGTCGTGTGTTTTTATCACACAAATGTTGCTTTTATTATATGGGGATACATACGATCTCATACGATTGCAAGGTTACAAGGTTACGAGACATGTCATACACTGTTGCCTATTTACACAAAGTTGCACCCTTCGTCTTCTTCGTCGATCAGGTACGACAGGCACGTGCAGCTGGGCGGCGCGATAGCCCGGGTCTCCGTCGGTGGTTGAGGCGCCGTGTGGAGCGTCCTGTAAGCGTGCAACTCATCCTTCAGCGTACGTCTCGCCGCGATGTCCGAGCACCCGATCCCGCGTGAGATGCTTTGCATCGTGTTGTACAAGATCCTGCCCTTGCCGATGTAGCCGATTAACCTGAACGGTTCCACCAACGAGGAGAGAGTCTCGGTCAGCATCCGAAAGTATGCCCTTGTCTCTTCCTCGCTGCGCCTCAGACGCCTGCACCACACGCGAGTGAGCTTTTCCGCAACGCAGGCCACGCAAGTGGCTTTGGGGACTCTGTCGGAAGAGCTGTGGGTGCAGTGCCGGGACCGGTTTTGTATGACTCCGCACACTTTTGCGTGCGGTACGGAGAGCTTCTGACACAGGCGTTGAAAGACTTTGAGAAGGATGGCATTCGCTTTGTGCACGATGTCGTGCTTGGGTACGATCCACTGCAGCTCGCCGGCTTTGAGGTTTTTTGTCTCGGAGGTCTTGTCGCGGCAGATCGCTTTGGGGGCTTCCCTGTAGCCCGGGGAGCCGAAGATAATGTTCAATTCGGACCGTTGTATCTCTTTCAGTTCTTTTCGACATTGGTCGCAGCACATGTGCGTGTCCTGTGGCATGGTAACAATCTTTAAAGTTTTTTATTTTTATCTATCTAGCGATCTATATTTCCTCTTTTTTTTCAAGGCGAGGGTGATACAGTTTTTAGGAGTGGGTTTTATTTGTTGCCGGCCACACTATCATTGCCGTGAAGTTGAACCCTGAGTTCAGCGACGAGGATTTTACCGAAGGGTTAGTGCATGTTCTATTTGCATTGAATGCACTAGGCGAGGCTGACCTTTAAGTAGAGCGATTAACATTAGAGCGGATGGGGAGCCGAGATCACCAAAATGTTGTATTCCACTTTTAGACTCGCGGCGACGCGGGTCGAAGACTCGATTAATTCATGTTACTGCAAGAATTTAACCCTCAGTTTATCCATAAGGCTTAATTCCAGAAGGTGTAATCGTCAAACAAATAAAAGGAAAGATATACAATACATGTAACATTGGGGCGGACGAGAGGCCGAGATCGCGAAATTCTCACTCTGAGAATGAATTTCGCGATCTCGGCCTCTCGTCCGCGCCGTGGGTCGAAGGCGTGATTAACATTGGAGAGGATGGGAAGCCGAGATCACTAGAATCGGACTCGCGGCGCCGTGGGTCGAAGCTCATGTAGGAGAACAAGAGAGTGAACAGCATAAGTGAACATCCAGAGACCGGGCCCACGTTGCGACCGCGCGTGGGGTTTTCGAAAAACGCATCGCGCACAGCGTGCGTTACCAGGCGGCCCGCAAGCTTACTATGTTAACCTGTTAAGCCCTATCCGAGCCGCCGGCGGGTCCCAAGGCTCAGAGGCCGCATCACGTACCAAGCATTTCACACAGACCCAAAAATAAATACATTTCAACGTCGACCCGGCTACAGCGGACCTACAGCTCACACAAGCAGCCGGCGTCGTCTTCCTCATCCGCACAGTAGCGCATCTTATGAACATTTCAAAAGTATTGACACGGTCACACACACACACACACACACACACACGCTCCAACAGCCGACCGGAAGAGACGCACGAGAGCAGCGGGTCTGAGCGTCGTTTTTTTTTCCACCAGTCGGCGTAACCGTTCGACACAAGTCACCGTCATTCGCGACTCGGCGCGATGGCCGGTCGGGAGACGCTGTCGGTGGACGAGGTGCTCGTCTTGTTGGAGAATGATCCCGGAGCGTCTGTTTTCATACAAGACAGCGAAAGCGAACCGGACCCCGAGTTGAGCGACGAGGACTTCACCACCGAAAGGTTAGTGCGCGTTCATGTTTTCGGTGTGACGACGATGATACTACTACTGCTGCTGCTACTACTGCTGCTGCTACTACTACTACTACTGCTAATAGTCATCGGTCACATCATTAGAAACCCTGAGGTTTGTAATCTTCACCGTCTGTTTTCGTGTCCCGTGTGTAACTCACATTTGCGCATCTGCAAACACTGTGACATTTTCGGTCACTTTAGCCCAGCGAGAGAGGCTTTGTTCCAGCTCGACGCAAGCTGCCGGGCGTGAACCGATAAGACAAAAAAGAACCCCCTAACAACTTCCTTTGCCTGACAGTGCCGAAGAGGAGACGCAAACCGAAGAGGCCGAACGGGAAACGGCTACATCTGTTAGTCCCACGCCAACGGGTAAATATAACACACACAAACACACACACACACACACAATTCAAATGGTCTTTATTGGCAAGAGAAAACACTGTGTTGACACTGTCAAAGGAAAAAGCACAATAAAAAAAATGTACATTTGACCAGAGGACCGACGACAAGTGCTCCAAAGAGGTCAGGACGCGGGTGTATCCGCGCACGCCGTTCGGGCCGAGGTCTCGGACGGAGACGAGACTCTTTATCGGAAGTCTTACGAGCACTCGCGCGATCACGGAAAAACATTGGCGGCGTAGGACCTCGGACCCTCCGCCGAAGACGAAGGACGACACGCCGCATTTACTCTTCCCGAGCGTGTCGCGTCGTGTCTCTTGTACACGGGGTGTAACCGGAGCGGATTTTGCCACGTTGTAAAATGTGATAACAAATAAAGCCATTCTGAATTGTGACTATGCGGTTGACCCTGTGGTTTTTGACCGTTTGCAATGTCTGTGGTCTGAAACCATGAGACTCACGGGGTTTGCGGAGTTTGCGCATCGGCGCGTCGCAGTGACGAGAAGCCGGCACACCGTATAGTTTTTAATCCTTTCACAACTCGACATTGCACAGCTCACAAAACCGTGAGCGTAAAACCACCGAAGCCGCGTGAGGTGCTCGTGAGTGGTGACTCACAGAGTCTGGGGTTTGTACACAGTTGCGACCACGTTGCGCGGTCGCTCTCTCAAAGGGGAAAAAGCACAATAAAAAAATGTACATTTGCAAAATCTGTATTTTCAACACCCATTGATGTTTGATGTCATCGAAACAGATCCTCTGCCCTCCCAACCGCCTCCTGCCTCACGGGAAAGAGGAGCGCGTGGCCGCAGACCGTCTGCACCACCAGGCACGTCCTCTGCGAGTTCACCGGCAACACCGACTGCATCCGCTGTGCCCTCGGCAGGTAAACAGTGATCTAAGCGTGTCCCCACCCGCTCCGACGTCAATCGCGGCTCCGACCCCGCGGCGCCGCGGGTGAAAGTAAAATACATTGGGGCGGCCGAGATCGCGAAATTCTCACTCAAATTCTAGTGACCTGGGCTCCCCATCCGCGCCAATGTTAATCTAGTGATTCTAGTGATATCGGCTTCCCACCCGCCCCGACGTCAATCGCGGCTCCGACCCCGCGGCGCCGCGGGTGAAAGTAAAATACATTGGGGCGGACGAGATCGCGAAATTCTCACTCAAATTCTAGTGACCTGGGCTCCCCATCCGCGCCAATGTTAATCTAGTGATTCTAGTGATATCGGCTTCCCATCCGCCCCGATGTTAATCGCGCCTTCGACCCGGCGGCGCCGCCGCGAGCCCGAAAGTAAAATGTGGTCCGGCACACCGTATAGTTTTTATCTTTTTAAAATACGCGATTTTGTCGTGATCCAAGCGCGTCCCCACCCGCTCCGACGTCAATCGCGGCTCCGACCCCGCGGCGCCGCGGGTGCCCGGTACTCCCCCCAAGTCGTGCTGCCGGCTGAGCTCCGGCCGTCTCATTTCAGGCGAACCCGAACCGCGGAGATCGTCGCGTCGCCCCGCGCGCAGACGGTCTTCTCCGGCGGCGGCGGCGTCGTCGGAGCCCGAGGACGTCTCCGACGTCGAACCCGAAGGTCCCCCGTCCAAAAGGGTTCCGCCGGCCCAGAGGGGAAAGCGCGGACGCGGCGGCGCCGCAACCGGACCCGCCGCAGCCCGACCCGAGAGATGGCACAACAGGGAGAGCGAGGACGAACACTCCGTGACCCCTCCTCGCCCCTTCAGACCGAGGAGAGAGCCCGGCCCCACGTGCGACAAGACCGCGCCGTGGAGTCCCCTGGAGCTGTTCCGGCTCTTCTTCAGCGACCGGGTCGTCGGCACTCTGATAAAGAACACCAACCGCAACGCCGTCAAGAGAAAGGAGACGGAAGCCAAGGCGTACACGAAAAAGTGGACGCCTCTCACGCGCGAGGAGTTCTTCGTGTTCCTGGCGATAGTCCTCTTCTCCGGCTTGGTCCGGGTGCCCGAAAGGTCCGACTTCTGGAAGACCGACGTCCCCTACGGGTTCCGTTTCCCCGCCAGCGTGATGTCGAGGGACCGGTGGGAGGCGATCATGTGGTCCCTCCGCCTCAGCGACCCGGACGAGGAAGAGGAAAACGAGAGCAAGAGGGGCACGGACGCCTACGACAGGCTGTTCAAGATCAAGCCCCTGTACACGGACATCGTCGCGGCCTGCCAGCAGCACTATCACCCGTCGCAGAACATCGCGATCGACGAACGGATGGTGAGCAGCAAGGCGCGGGTCCACTTCAAGCAGTACATGAAGGCCAAGCCGACCAAGTGGGGCTTCAAGCTCTTTGTCCTGGCCGACTCGCTGAGCGCTTACACCTGGAACTTTTTCGTGTACGTCGGGAAGCAGGAGACGGCCCCGGCGAGCGGGAAGGGACTCAGCTACTCGGCCGTGACCGACCTGCTGCCTTTCGACCTGCTCGGCACCGGGTACAGGCTTTACGTGGACAGCTTTTACACCAGCCCTGCCCTGTTCCGTCACCTGGACAGCCGCGAGATCGGGTGCTGCGGGACGGTCCGGAAGGGCCGCGTCGGGTTCCCGAAGACGAAGGAGAACGACCTGACCGGCAAAGCGGAGAGGGGAGACATGCGGTGGATCAGGAACGACATTCTCCTTTTCCTGAAGTGGATGGACACGCGCCAGGTGGCGCTCTGCACGTCCCTCCACAAGGCCTACAGCGGGCAGAGCGTGGACAGGCGCGTCAGGGAGGCCGGGAAATGGAGCGTCAAGAAGATTCCCGCCCCCGACGCCGTGCTCGATTACAACCGCCACATGGGGGGGGTGGACCTGTCCGACGCGTTCATCAAGTACTACAGCGTCCACCACAAGACCATGAAGTGGTACAAGACCTTTTTTTTCCATTTCGTCGACATCGCCACGGTGAACAGCTGGCTGCTGCACAAGGAGCTGTGCGAGCACGGACGGACCGCGCACGTCAAACACAAGCAGTTCGTGGAGGGCCTGATCAGGGAGATGGTCGGGCTGTCCGAGAGAGGCCGAGAGGCGACGGCCCCGGCCCCCGGGGCCGCCCGCCCCGGCGTCTGCGTTCCGCTTTACCTCCACGAGAGGAGAGGCGGCGGTGGCGTGAAGGACGCCACCGCCCACAGAGGGTACTGCGCGCTCTGCGCGGAAAGGCACAACAAGAGGCAGAAAACCCCAATGTGCTGCGAGAGATGTGACGTCGCCCTCTGCCTGGTGCCGACGAGGAACTGCTTCGCGGACTGGCACAGGACGCGGCGGCGGCGATAGTGTGTTCACGAAACGACTGCGACGAAAAGTGGTCGTGCTTGGAGACACGTCGTGTCGGTCCCACGCGTTTCTTTATTTGGCTTGTCTTGGGTGTCTTGCGCGGCTGAAGCCCACGGACACAATGTGTTGAGGTGTGACGATGAAACGTTATGTATTTTGCGCTGTGTTCTCCGCGTGTGTTGGAAAACAATAAATGGTCACTGCTTCACAAAACTTTGTATTTTGAAGACGTTTTTTAATTTGAAACGGTCGGTGTGTTCAAAGTCAACACACACACACACACACACACAGGAAAGAAAAAAGACCCCTCGGAGAAAAATATACATCGGATTCGCTCGACGACGGCGAGACAATAACTCGCGATTCCTCTCCGGCGTCGGTGTCGGTGATGAAAACGAACGAAAGCGAGACGGCTTTCTGTGCGGGCTGCCCCTTTTCTCACTGGCGGACTTTCATGATCAACACGGACAGAGTCACCCCGACCCCAGCGGCGAGGCCGGCGAGGCCGGCTGCCGCGGCTACTGCCATCAGCGGTAGGTGGGTTTGCTGGAACCGGACCCACCCGCAGCGGCTCCCCGACGGCACCCGAAAGCACTCCACGAAACCGTCCCACGCGTCGTTCTCGACCAGCCATACCCGTTGGTGTCCGAGGAGGTACGTGGAGATCTCCCGGCCCACCGATTCGACGACGGAAGGCTTCCTGTCCTCCTCCTTGACGCGCCGACACACCACCGCCCCGAAGGCCACGAGGCTGGCGATGCGACCCCAGCTCGCGCTTCCGTCGCCGAAGCAGCTCTCCGCCGCTTCGCCCACAAAGCTCATGTCGTCTTCCCGTCTGTCCGACTGACACTGCGCCGACATTGTACCGATGACGCCGTACGCGAATTGATGTTTTTCCATGATCTGCTCCACGACTCGATTCATCGTCGAATGGGCTTTGCTCGGACGTCTGCTTGGCTGAGAGGACGACACGCCCGCAAAGTCCGTCAGGACGCTGCGGATGAGGTGTCTCGTGTCGTTGTCCAAGCCCCCGCTCCCCGCCGCTGACAGATGCATCGTTGGCGTTGACGCTTTGAAAGTTTACTTCGAGAAGAAGGCACGACCGTAAGCTGGTATACGGCCGGTTCTGTGAGCTCTGTCTTTCCGGCTTGTGAGGCCGGATGTCTCGACCGGAGTCTCGATGGGGATGGGCCGCTTGCGTGCGTCTAAACCAAAGGGCGACAGTCGGTGTTCATATACTGTGTGCGGTGACTCTGGCGGCCTGTCGAATACCCACCCGTGTCATGATGTGAAGGTGAGCGTGGAAACACGTCACGCGCGTGAAAGAATTTTTTAAAAAAAGGACAAAAACAAATAAAAAGCGAGACGGCTTTCTGTGCGGGCTGCCTTTTGTCACAGAGGAAAACTAAATAAAAACTAAGCCGCGATGACTGAGACCGAGACAAAATAAAACGGATAAACTGAAACTTTTAGGGGGGGACCGGTGGACGGGAGATCCGACATGAGTAATTTCCCGAAGAATAAATACGTTTCAAAACGTCGGTTCGGCTACGGCGGACCTACGGCTCGCGCAGTCGGCCGGCGTCGTCTTCCTCGTCCGCGCGCTGGTGTGTCTCGTGGGCGTTTCGAAAGCGTCGACTGCGATTTGCACAGTTTGGAAACGCGAACGACCGAGACTAAACTTTTCGGGGAGGGCCCGGCGGACGAGAGGTCCGGCGTGAGTCGTTTTCGGTCGCCCGCTGACGATGGCTGACTCGCGAGCTCGCGAGGCGTTGCGCCGTGAGCCTGTAGTTTGGCTATTTTCAGCGAGCGTAAAACGGTGATTTTTGCCCGAAAATGCCATAGGGCTTAACAGGTTAAGGGACATGAAGTTGTTTCTCTTTTGCGTTCCTCAAGCATAGTGTGGACACTGTGCAAGATGTTACACACTTCCACAATGGAATTCTTCTCCTTTTCCATTTCTTGAATGCGTGAGTGGAATACACACATGAGTGAGTGCATGTGCCAAAGGTAAATCTCACTAAATTATTTTTTAAAAAACCTCTTGATCATTGCGGGTGGCTTTTCCTGGGACAGAAAGTATCCCTTTAATGCTGGAAACATCTGCAGCAGCCTCTCAATTCCAGGGAATAATGACAGCCATCGTGTCTTGCTGTGGGAAAGGAGCTTTCTGTATTCAATATCAACAAAGTCACAGTACTCCTTCAAATTCTCAGTGCGCACAGTGTAAATGTGGAAGTACTGGTAAATCTTGAACATGATATTCTCAACTTCAACATCAAGTGTGTCTGCACCATGATGGACACAATTGTTCAATATGTGTGCTGGGCAACCCACACCGACCAGAGTCTTGTTCTGCAGCAACTTCTTCAAATTTGCAAACACATTTTTCCCCCCTTCATCACGACTGATTCCTCCGAAATTTGTGTTGCAATTGTGGATGGCATCCGGCAACCCTCCCGCCAATGGGATGGCATCCGGCAACCCTCCCGCCAATGGGGTGGCATCCGGGACCCCTCCCGCCAATGGGATGGCATCCGGCACCCCTCCCGCCAATGGGATGGCATCCGGCAACCCTCCCGCCAATGGGATGGCATCCGGCAACCCTCCCGCCAATGGGGTGGCATCCGGGACCCCTCCCGCCAATGGGATGGCATCCGGGACCCCTCCCGCCAATGGGATGGCATCCGGCAACCCTCCCGCCAATGGGATGGCTTCCGGCAACCCTCCCGCCAATGGGGTGGCATCCGGGACCCCTCCCGCCAATGGGATGGCTTCCGGCAACCCTCCCGCCAATGGGGTGGCATCCGGGACCCCTCCCGGCAATGGGATGGCATCCGGGACCCCTCCCGCCAATGGGATGGCATGCGGCAACCCTCCCGCCAATGGGATGGCATGCGGCAACCCTCCCGCCAATGGGATGGCATGCGACAACCCTCCCGCCAATGGGATGGCATCCGGCAACCCTCCCGCCAATGGGATGGCATCCGGCAACCCTCCCGCCAATGGGATGGCATCCGGCACCCCTCCCGCCAATGGGATGGCATCCGGCAACCCTCCCGCCAATGTGATGGCATCCGGCAACCCTCCCGCCAATGGGGTGGCATCCGGGACTTTAAGGGATATGAAGTTGTTTCTCTTTTGCGTTCCTCAAGCATAGTGTGGACACTGTGCAAGATGTTACACACTTCCACAATGGAATTCTTCTCCTTTTCCATTTCTTGAATGCGTGAGTGGAATACACACATGAGTGAGTGCATGTGCCAAAGGTAAATCTCACTAAATTAATTTTCAAAAAACCTCTTGATCATTGCGGGTGGCTTTTCCTGGGACAGAAAGTATCCCTTTAATGCTGGAAACATCTGCAGCAGCCTCTCAATTCCAGGGAATAATGACAGCCATCGTGTCTTGCTGTGGGAAAGGAGCTTTCTGTATTCAATATCAACAAAGTCACAGTACTCCTTCAAATTCTCAGTGCGCACAGTGTAAATGTGGAAGTACTGGTAAATCTTGAACATGATATTCTCAACTTCAACATCAAGTGTGTCTGCACCATGATGGACACAATTGTTCAATATGTGTGCTGGGCAACCCACACCGACCAGAGTCTTGTTCTGCAGCAACTTCTTCAAATTTGCAAACACATTTTTCCCCCCTTCATCACGACTGATTCCTCCGAAATTTGTGTTGCAATTGTCACCAGCAAATGCAATACATTTGTCTGACAAATTGTTTTTTCTCAATGTTTCAATCAAGTAGTTTGCAATGGTTTCGGCTGTCTCATTAGGTGTGTCTTTGACCTCAAGCAATGTTGATTGTACACCACCTTTCTTCCAGTCAAAATACTGGATTATGATTGGGAATATTTTCACTGCACCATGGTTACTCCCATCTGTAGCGATGCCTCAGTACTGTATATCTTTGAGCGCCAATGGGATGGCATCCGGCAACCCTCCCGCCAATGGGATGGCATCCGGCAACCCTCCCGCCAATGGGGTGGCATCCGGGACCCCTCCCGCCAATGGGATGGCATCCGGGACCCCTCCCGCCAATGGGATGGCATCCGGCAACCCTCCCGCCAATGGGATGGCATCCGGCAACCCTCCCGCCAATGGGATGGCATCCGGCACCCCTCCCGCCAATGGGATGGCATCCGGCACCCCTCCCGCCAATGGGATGGCATCCGGCAACCCTCCCGCCAATGGGGTGGCATCCGGGACCCCTCCCGCCAATGGGATGGCATCCGGCACCCCTCCCGCCAATAAGATGGCATCCGGCAACCCTCCCGCCAATGGGATGGCATCCGGCAACCCTCCCGCCAATGGGGTGGCATCCGGGACCCCTCCCGGCAATGGGATGGCATCCGGGACCCCTCCCGCCAATGGGGTGGCATCCGGGACCCCTCCCGCCAATGGGATGGCATCCGGCAGCCCTCCCGCCAATGGGATGGCATCCGGCAACCCTCCCGCCAATGGGATGGCATCCGGCAACCCTCCCGCCAATGGGGTGGCATCCGGGACCCCTCCCGGCAATGGGATGGCATCCGGGACCCCTCCCGCCAATGGGATGGCATGCGGCAACCCTCCCGCCAATGGGATGGCATGCGGCAACCCTCCCGCCAATGGGATGTCATGCGGCAACCCTCCCGCCAATGGGATGGCATCCGGCAACCCTCCCGCCAATGGGATGGCATCCGGCAACCCTCCCGCCAATGGGGTGGCATCCGGGACCCCTCCCGCCAATGGGATGGCATCCGGGACCCCTCCCGCCAATGGGATGGCATCCGGCACCCCTCCCGCCAATGGGATGGCATCCGGCAACCCTCCCGCCAATGGGATGGCATCCGGCAACCCTCCCGCCAATGGGGTGGCATCCGGGACCCCTCCCGCCAATGGGATGGCATCCGGCAACCCTCCCGCCAATGGGATGGCATCCGGCAACCCTCCCGCCAATGGGGTGGCATCCGGGACCCCTCCTGCCAATGGGATGGCATCCGGCACCCCTCCCGCCAATGGGATGGCATCCGGCAACCCTCCCGCCAATGGGATGGCATCCGGCAACCCTCCCGCCAATGGGGTGGCATCCGGGACCCCTCCCGCCAATGGGATGGCATCCGGCACCCCTCCCGCCAATGGGATGGCATCCGGCAACCCTCCCGCCAATGGGATGGCATCCGGCAACCCTCCCGCCAATGGGGTGGCATCCGGGACCCCTCCCGCCAATGGGATGGCATCCGGCAACCCTCCCGCCAATGGGATGGCATCCGGCACCCCTCCCGCCAATGGGATGGCATCCGGCACCCCTCCCGCCAATGGGATGGCATCCGGCAACCCTCCCGCCAATGGGGTGGCATCCGGGACCCCTCCCGCCAATGGGATGGCATCCGGCACCCCTCCCGCCAATAAGATGGCATCCGGCAACCCTCCCGCCAATGGGATGGCATCCGGCAACCCTCCCGCCAATGGGGTGGCATCCGGGACCCCTCCCGGCAATGGGATGGCATCCGGGACCCCTCCCGCCAATGGGGTGGCATCCGGGACCCCTCCCGCCAATGGGATGGCATCCGGCACCCCTCCCGCCAATGGGATGGCATCCGGCAACCCTCCCGCCAATGGGATGGCATCCGGCAACCCTCCCGCCAATGGGGTGGCATCCGGGACCCCTCCGGGCAATGGGATGGCATACGGGACCCCTCCCGCCAATGGGATGGCATCCGGCACCCCTCCCGCCAATGGGATGGCATCCGGCAACCCTCCCGCCAATGGGATGGCATCCGGCAACCCTCCCGCCAATGGGGTGGCATCCGGGACCCCTCCCGCCAATGGGATGGCATCCGGCAACCCTCCCGCCAATGGGATGGCATCCGGCACCCCTCCCGCCAATGGGATGGCATCCGGCAGCCCTCCCGCCAATGGGATGGCATCCGGCAACCCTCCCGCCAATGGGATGGCATCCGGCAACCCTCCCGCCAATGGGGTGGCATCCGGGACCCCTCCCGGCAATGGGATGGCATCCGGGACCCCTCCCGCCAATGGGATGGCATGCGGCAACCCTCCCGCCAATGGGATGGCATGCGGCAACCCTCCCGCCAATGGGATGTCATGCGGCAACCCTCCCGCCAATGGGATGGCATCCGGCAACCCTCCCGCCAATGGGATGGCATCCGGCAACCCTCCCGCCAATGGGGTGGCATCCGGGACCCCTCCCGCCAATGGGATGGCATCCGGCACCCCTCCCGCCAATGGGATGGCATCCGGCAACCCTCCCGCCAATGGGATGGCATCCGGCACCCCTCCCGCCAATGGGATGGCATCCGGCAATCCGATGGCATCCGCCAATGGGATGGCATCCGGCAACCCTCCCGCCAATGGGGTGGCATCCGGGACCCCTCCGGGCAATGGGATGGCATACGGGACCCCTCCCGCCAATGGGATGGCATCCGGCACCCCTCCCGCCAATGGGATGGCATCCGGCAGCCCTCCCGCCAATGGGATGGCATCCGGCAACCCTCCCGCCAATGGGATGGCATCCGGCAACCCTCCCGCCAATGGGGTGGCATCCGGGACCCCTCCCGGCAATAAGATGGCATCCGGGACCCCTCCCGCCAATGGGATGGCATGCGGCAACCCTCCCGCCAATGGGATGGCATGCGGCAACCCTCCCGCCAATGGGATGTCATGCGGCAACCCTCCCGCCAATGGGATGGCATCCGGCAACCCTCCCGCCAATGGGATGGCATCCGGCAACCCTCCCGCCAATGGGGTGGCATCCGGGACCCCTCCCGCCAATGGGATGGCATCCGGCACCCCTCCCGCCAATGGGATGGCATCCGGCAACCCTCCCGCCAATGGGATGGCATCCGGCAACCCTCCCGCCAATGGGATGGCATCCGGCACCCCTCCCGCCAATGGGATGGCATCCGGCACCCCTCCCGCCAATGGGATGGCATCCGGCAACCCTCCCGCCAATGGGATGGCATCCGGCACCCCTCCCGCCAATGGGATGGCATCCGGCACCCCTCCCGCCAATGGGATGGCATCCGGCAACCCTCCCGCCAATGGGGTGGCATCCGGGACCCCTCCCGCCAATGGGATGGCATCCGGCACCCCTCCCGCCAATGGGATGGCATCCGGCACCCCTCCCGCCAATGGGATGGCATCCGGCACCCCTCCCGCCAATGGGATGGCATCCGGCACCCCTCCCGCCAATGGGATGGCATCCGGCAACCCTCCCGCCAATGGGGTGGCATCCGGGACCCCTCCCGCCAATGGGATGGCATCCGGCACCCCTCCCGCCAATAAGATGGCATCCGGCAACCCTCCCGCCAATGGGGTGGCATCCGGGACCCCTCCCGCCAATGGGATGGCATCCGGCACCCCTCCCGCCAATGGGATGGCATCCGGCAATCCGATGGCATCCGCCAATGGGATGGCATCCGGCAACCCTCCCGCCAATGGGGTGGCATCCGGGACCCCTCCGGGCAATGGGATGGCATACGGGACCCCTCCCGCCAATGGGATGGCATCCGGCACCCCTCCCGCCAATGGGATGGCATCCGGCAGCCCTCCCGCCAATGGGATGGCATCCGGCAACCCTCCCGCCAATGGGATGGCATCCGGCAACCCTCCCGCCAATGGGGTGGCATCCGGGACCCCTCCCGGCAATGGGATGGCATCCGGGACCCCTCCCGCCAATGGGATGGCATGCGGCAACCCTCCCGCCAATGGGATGGCATGCGGCAACCCTCCCGCCAATGGGATGTCATGCGGCAACCCTCCCGCCAATGGGATGGCATCCGGCAACCCTCCCGCCAATGGGGTGGCATCCGGGACCCCTCCCGCCAATGGGATGGCATCCGGCACCCCTCCCGCCAATGGGATGGCATCCGGCAACCCTCCCGCCAATGGGATGGCATCCGGCAACCCTCCCGCCAATGGGGTGGCATCCGGGACCCCTCCCGCCAATGGGATGGCATCCGGCAACCCTCCCGCCAATGGGATGGCATCCGGCAACCCTCCCGCCAATGGGGTGGCATCCGGGACCCCTCCTGCCAATGGGATGGCATCCGGCACCCCTCCCGCCAATGGGATGGCATCCGGCAACCCTCCCGCCAATGGGATGGCATCCGGCAACCCTCCCGCCAATGGGGTGGCATCCGGGACCCCTCCCGCCAATGGGATGGCATCCGGCACCCCTCCCGCCAATGGGATGGCATCCGGCAACCCTCCCGCCAATGGGATGGCATCCGGCAACCCTCCCGCCAATGGGGTGGCATCCGGGACCCCTCCCGCCAATGGGATGGCATCCGGCAACCCTCCCGCCAATGGGATGGCATCCGGCACCCCTCCCGCCAATGGGATGGCATCCGGCACCCCTCCCGCCAATGGGATGGCATCCGGCAACCCTCCCGCCAATGGGGTGGCATCCGGGACCCCTCCCGCCAATGGGATGGCATCCGGCACCCCTCCCGCCAATAAGATGGCATCCGGCAACCCTCCCGCCAATGGGATGGCATCCGGCAACCCTCCCGCCAATGGGGTGGCATCCGGCACCCCTCCCGCCAATAAGATGGCATCCGGCAACCCTCCCGCCAATGGGATGGCATCCGGCAACCCTCCCGCCAATGGGGTGGCATCCGGGACCCCTCCCGGCAATGGGATGGCATCCGGGACCCCTCCCGCCAATGGGATGGCATGCGGCAACCCTCCCGCCAATGGGATGGCATGCGGCAACCCTCCCGCCAATGGGATGTCATGCGGCAACCCTCCCGCCAATGGGATGGCATCCGGCAACCCTCCCGCCAATGGGATGGCATCCGGCAACCCTCCCGCCAATGGGGTGGCATCCGGGACCCCTCCCGCCAATGGGATGGCATCCGGCACCCCTCCCGCCAATGGGATGGCATCCGGCAACCCTCCCGCCAATGGGATGGCATCCGGCACCCCTCCCGCCAATGGGATGGCATCCGGCAATCCGATGGCATCCGCCAATGGGATGGCATCCGGCAACCCTCCCGCCAATGGGGTGGCATCCGGGACCCCTCCGGGCAATGGGATGGCATACGGGACCCCTCCCGCCAATGGGATGGCATCCGGCACCCCTCCCGCCAATGGGATGGCATCCGGCAGCCCTCCCGCCAATGGGATGGCATCCGGCAACCCTCCCGCCAATGGGATGGCATCCGGCAACCCTCCCGCCAATGGGGTGGCATCCGGGACCCCTCCCGGCAATAAGATGGCATCCGGGACCCCTCCCGCCAATGGGATGGCATGCGGCAACCCTCCCGCCAATGGGATGGCATCCGGCACCCCTCCCGCCAATGGGATGGCATCCGGCAGCCCTCCCGCCAATGGGATGGCATCCGGCAACCCTCCCGCCAATGGGATGGCATCCGGCAACCCTCCCGCCAATGGGGTGGCATCCGGGACCCCTCCCGGCAATAAGATGGCATCCGGGACCCCTCCCGCCAATGGGATGGCATGCGGCAACCCTCCCGCCAATGGGATGGCATGCGGCAACCCTCCCGCCAATGGGATGTCATGCGGCAACCCTCCCGCCAATGGGATGGCATCCGGCAACCCTCCCGCCAATGGGATGGCATCCGGCAACCCTCCCGCCAATGGGGTGGCATCCGGGACCCCTCCCGCCAATGGGATGGCATCCGGCACCCCTCCCGCCAATGGGATGGCATCCGGCAACCCTCCCGCCAATGGGATGGCATCCGGCAACCCTCCCGCCAATGGGATGGCATCCGGCACCCCTCCCGCCAATGGGATGGCATCCGGCACCCCTCCCGCCAATGGGATGGCATCCGGCAACCCTCCCGCCAATGGGGTGGCATCCGGGACCCCTCCCGCCAATGGGATGGCATCCGGCACCCCTCCCGCCAATAAGATGGCATCCGGCAACCCTCCCGCCAATGGGATGGCATCCGGCAACCCTCCCGCCAATGGGGTGGCATCCGGGACCCCTCCCGGCAATGGGATGGCATCCGGGACCCCTCCCGCCAATGGGGTGGAATCCGGGACCCCTCCCGCCAATGGGATGGCATCCGGCACCCCTCCCGCCAATGGGATGGCATCCGGCAACCCTCCCGCCAATGGGATGGCATCCGGCAACCCTCCCGCCAATGGGGTGGCATCCGGGACCCCTCCGGGCAATGGGATGGCATACGGGACCCCTCCCGCCAATGGGATGGCATCCGGCACCCCTCCCGCCAATGGGATGGCATCCGGCAACCCTCCCGCCAATGGGATGGCATCCGGCAACCCTCCCGCCAATGGGGTGGCATCCGGGACCCCTCCCACCAATGGGATGGCATCCGGCAACCCTCCCGCCAATGGGATGGCATCCGGCACCCCTCCCGCCAATGGGATGGCATCCGGCACCCCTCCCGCCAATGGGATGGCATCCGGCACCCCTCCCGCCAATGGGATGGCATCCGGCAACCCTCCCGCCAATGGGGTGGCATCCGGGACCCCTCCCGCCAATGGGATGGCATCCGGCACCCCTCCCGCCAATAAGATGGCATCCGGCAACCCTCCCGCCAATGGGGTGGCATCCGGGACCCCTCCCGCCAATGGGATGGCATCCGGCACCCCTCCCGCCAATGGGATGGCATCCGGCAATCCGATGGCATCCGCCAATGGGATGGCATCCGGCAACCCTCCCGCCAATGGGGTGGCATCCGGGACCCCTCCGGGCAATGGGATGGCATACGGGACCCCTCCCGCCAATGGGATGGCATCCGGCACCCCTCCCGCCAATGGGATGGCATCCGGCAGCCCTCCCGCCAATGGGATGGCATCCGGCAACCCTCCCGCCAATGGGATGGCATCCGGCAACCCTCCCGCCAATGGGGTGGCATCCGGGACCCCTCCCGGCAATGGGATGGCATCCGGGACCCCTCCCGCCAATGGGATGGCATGCGGCAACCCTCCCGCCAATGGGATGGCATGCGGCAACCCTCCCGCCAATGGGATGTCATGCGGCAACCCTCCCGCCAATGGGATGGCATCCGGCAACCCTCCCGCCAATGGGGTGGCATCCGGGACCCCTCCCGCCAATGGGATGGCATCCGGCACCCCTCCCGCCAATGGGATGGCATCCGGCAACCCTCCCGCCAATGGGATGGCATCCGGCAACCCTCCCGCCAATGGGGTGGCATCCGGGACCCCTCCCGCCAATGGGATGGCATCCGGCAACCCTCCCGCCAATGGGATGGCATCCGGCAACCCTCCCGCCAATGGGGTGGCATCCGGGACCCCTCCTGCCAATGGGATGGCATCCGGCACCCCTCCCGCCAATGGGATGGCATCCGGCAACCCTCCCGCCAATGGGATGGCATCCGGCAACCCTCCCGCCAATGGGGTGGCATCCGGGACCCCTCCCGCCAATGGGATGGCATCCGGCACCCCTCCCGCCAATGGGATGGCATCCGGCAACCCTCCCGCCAATGGGATGGCATCCGGCAACCCTCCCGCCAATGGGGTGGCATCCGGGACCCCTCCCGCCAATGGGATGGCATCCGGCAACCCTCCCGCCAATGGGATGGCATCCGGCACCCCTCCCGCCAATGGGATGGCATCCGGCACCCCTCCCGCCAATGGGATGGCATCCGGCAACCCTCCCGCCAATGGGGTGGCATCCGGGACCCCTCCCGCCAATGGGATGGCATCCGGCACCCCTCCCGCCAATAAGATGGCATCCGGCAACCCTCCCGCCAATGGGATGGCATCCGGCAACCCTCCCGCCAATGGGGTGGCATCCGGGACCCCTCCCGGCAATGGGATGGCATCCGGGACCCCTCCCGCCAATGGGGTGGCATCCGGGACCCCTCCCGTCAATGGGATGGCATCCGGCACCCCTCCCGCCAATGGGATGGCATCCGGCAACCCTCCCGCCAATGGGATGGCATCCGGCAACCCTCCCGCCAATGGGGTGGCATCCGGGACCCCTCCGGGCAATGGGATGGCATACGGGACCCCTCCCGCCAATGGGATGGCATCCGGCACCCCTCCCGCCAATGGGATGGCATCCGGCAACCCTCCCGCCAATGGGATGGCATCCGGCAACCCTCCCGCCAATGGGGTGGCATCCGGGACCCCTCCCGCCAATGGGATGGCATCCGGCAACCCTCCCGCCAATGGGATGGCATCCGGCACCCCTCCCGCCAATGGGATGGCATCCGGCAGCCCTCCCGCCAATGGGATGGCATCCGGCAACCCTCCCGCCAATGGGATGGCATCCGGCAACCCTCCCGCCAATGGGGTGGCATCCGGGACCCCTCCCGGCAATGGGATGGCATCCGGGACCCCTCCCGCCAATGGGATGGCATGCGGCAACCCTCCCGCCAATGGGATGGCATGCGGCAACCCTCCCGCCAATGGGATGTCATGCGGCAACCCTCCCGCCAATGGGATGGCATCCGGCAACCCTCCCGCCAATGGGATGGCATCCGGCAACCCTCCCGCCAATGGGGTGGCATCCGGGACCCCTCCCGCCAATGGGATGGCATCCGGCACCCCTCCCGCCAATGGGATGGCATCCGGCAACCCTCCCGCCAATGGGATGGCATCCGGCAACCCTCCCGCCAATGGGGTGGCATCCGGGACCCCTCCCGCCAATGGGATGGCATCCGGCAACCCTCCCGCCAATGGGATGGCATCCGGCAACCCTCCCGCCAATGGGGTGGCATCCGGGACCCCTCCTGCCAATGGGATGGCATCCGGCACCCCTCCCGCCAATGGGATGGCATCCGGCAACCCTCCCGCCAATGGGATGGCATCCGGCAACCCTCCCGCCAATGGGGTGGCATCCGGGACCCCTCCCGCCAATGGGATGGCATCCGGCACCCCTCCCGCCAATGGGATGGCATCCGGCAACCCTCCCGCCAATGGGATGGCATCCGGCAACCCTCCCGCCAATGGGGTGGCATCCGGGACCCCTCCCGCCAATGGGATGGCATCCGGCAACCCTCCCGCCAATGGGATGGCATCCGGCACCCCTCCCGCCAATGGGATGGCATCCGGCACCCCTCCCGCCAATGGGATGGCATCCGGCAACCCTCCCGCCAATGGGGTGGCATCCGGGACCCCTCCCGCCAATGGGATGGCATCCGGCACCCCTCCCGCCAATAAGATGGCATCCGGCAACCCTCCCGCCAATGGGATGGCATCCGGCAACCCTCCCGCCAATGGGGTGGCATCCGGGACCCCTCCCGGCAATGGGATGGCATCCGGGACCCCTCCCGCCAATGGGGTGGCATCCGGGACCCCTCCCGCCAATGGGATGGCATCCGGCACCCCTCCCGCCAATGGGATGGCATCCGGCAACCCTCCCGCCAATGGGATGGCATCCGGCAACCCTCCCGCCAATGGGGTGGCATCCGGGACCCCTCCGGGCAATGGGATGGCATACGGGACCCCTCCCGCCAATGGGATGGCATCCGGCACCCCTCCCGCCAATGGGATGGCATCCGGCAACCCTCCCGCCAATGGGATGGCATCCGGCAACCCTCCCGCCAATGGGGTGGCATCCGGGACCCCTCCGGGCAATGGGATGGCATACGGGACCCCTCCCGCCAATGGGATGGCATCCGGCAGCCCTCCCGCCAATGGGATGGCATCCGGCAACCCTCCCGCCAATGGGATGGCATCCGGCAACCCTCCCGCCAATGGGGTGGCATCCGGGACCCCTCCCGGCAATGGGATGGCATCCGGGACCCCTCCCGCCAATGGGATGGCATGCGGCAACCCTCCCGCCAATGGGATGGCATGCGGCAACCCTCCCGCCAATGGGATGTCATGCGGCAACCCTCCCGCCAATGGGATGGCATCCGGCAACCCTCCCGCCAATGGGATGGCATCCGGCAACCCTCCCGCCAATGGGGTGGCATCCGGGACCCCTCCCGCCAATGGGATGGCATCCGGCACCCCTCCCGCCAATGGGATGGCATCCGGCAACCCTCCCGCCAATGGGATGGCATCCGGCAACCCTCCCGCCAATGGGGTGGCATCCGGGACCCCTCCCGCCAATGGGATGGCATCCGGCAACCCTCCCGCCAATGGGATGGCATCCGGCAACCCTCCCGCCAATGGGGTGGCATCCGGGACCCCTCCTGCCAATGGGATGGCATCCGGCACCCCTCCCGCCAATGGGATGGCATCCGGCAACCCTCCCGCCAATGGGATGGCATCCGGCAACCCTCCCGCCAATGGGGTGGCATCCGGGACCCCTCCCGCCAATGGGATGGCATCCGGCACCCCTCCCGCCAATGGGATGGCATCCGGCAACCCTCCCGCCAATGGGATGGCATCCGGCAACCCTCCCGCCAATGGGGTGGCATCCGGGACCCCTCCCGCCAATGGGATGGCATCCGGCAACCCTCCCGCCAATGGGATGGCATCCGGCACCCCTCCCGCCAATGGGATGGCATCCGGCACCCCTCCCGCCAATGGGATGGCATCCGGCAACCCTCCCGCCAATGGGGTGGCATCCGGGACCCCTCCCGCCAATGGGATGGCATCCGGCACCCCTCCCGCCAATAAGATGGCATCCGGCAACCCTCCCGCCAATGGGATGGCATCCGGCAACCCTCCCGCCAATGGGGTGGCATCCGGGACCCCTCCCGGCAATGGGATGGCATCCGGGACCCCTCCCGCCAATGGGGTGGCATCCGGGACCCCTCCCGCCAATGGGATGGCATCCGGCACCCCTCCCGCCAATGGGATGGCATCCGGCAACCCTCCCGCCAATGGGATGGCATCCGGCAACCCTCCCGCCAATGGGGTGGCATCCGGGACCCCTCCGGGCAATGGGATGGCATACGGGACCCCTCCCGCCAATGGGATGGCATCCGGCACCCCTCCCGCCAATGGGATGGCATCCGGCAACCCTCCCGCCAATGGGATGGCATCCGGCAACCCTCCCGCCAATGGGGTGGCATCCGGGACCCCTCCCGCCAATGGGATGGCATCCGGCAACCCTCCCGCCAATGGGATGGCATCCGGCAACCCTCCCGCCAATGGGATGGCATCCGGCAACCCTCCCGCCAATGGGGTGGCATCCGGGACCCCTCCCGCCAATGGGATGGCATCCGGGACCCCTCCCGCCAATGGGATGGCATCCGGCACACCTCCCGCCAATGGGATGGCATCCGGCAACCCTCCCGCCAATGGGATGGCATCCGGCAACCCTCCCGCCAATGGGATGGCATCCGGCAACCCTCCCGCCAATGGGGTGGCATCCGGGACCCCTCCTGCCAATGGGATGGCATCCGGCACCCCTCCCGCCAATGGGATGGCATCCGGCAACCCTCCCGCCAATGGGATGGCATCCGGCAACCCTCCCGCCAATGGGATGGCATCCGGCAACCCTCCCGCCAATGGGGTGGCATCCGGGACCCCTCCCGCCAATGGGATGGCATCCGGCACCCCTCCCGCCAATGGGATGGCATCCGGCAACCCTCCCGCCAATGGGATGGCATCCGGCAACCCTCCCGCCAATGGGGTGGCATCCGGGACCCCTCCCGCCAATGGGATGGCATCCGGCAACCCTCCCGCCAATGGGATGGCATCCGGCAACCCTCCCGCCAATGGGGTGGCATCCGGGACCCCTCCTGCCAATGGGATGGCATCCGGCAACCCTCCCGCCAATGGGGTGGCATCCGGGACCCCTCCCGCCAATGGGATGGCATCCGACAACCCTCCCGCCAATGGGATGGCATCCGGCAACCCTCCCGCCAATGGGGTGGCATCCGGGACCCCTCCTGCCAATGGGATGGCATCCGGCACCCCTCCCGCCAATGGGATGGCATCCGGCAACCCTCCCGCCAATGGGATGGCATCCGGGACCCCTCCCGCCAATGGGATGGCATCCGGCACCCCTCCCGCCAATAAGATGGCATCCGGCAACCCTCCCGCCAATGGGATGGCATCCGGCAACCCTCCCGCCAATGGGGTGGCATCCGGGACCCCTCCCGGCAATGGGATGGCATCCGGGACCCCTCCCGCCAATGGGGTGGCATCCGGGACCCCTCCCGCCAATGGGATGGCATCCGGCACCCCTCCCGCCAATGGGATGGCATCCGGCAACCCTCCCGCCAATGGGATGGCATCCGGCAACCCTCCCGCCAATGGGGTGGCATCCGGGACCCCTCCGGGCAATGGGATGGCATACGGGACCCCTCCCGCCAATGGGATGGCATCCGGCACCCCTCCCGCCAATGGGATGGCATCCGGCAACCCTCCCGCCAATGGGATGGCATCCGGCAACCCTCCCGCCAATGGGGTGGCATCCGGGACCCCTCCCGCCAATGGGATGGCATCCGGCAACCCTCCCGCCAATGGGATGGCATCCGGCAACCCTCCCGCCAATGGGATGGCATCCGGCAACCCTCCCGCCAATGGGGTGGCATCCGGGACCCCTCCCGCCAATGGGATGGCATCCGGCACACCTCCCGCCAATGGGATGGCATCCGGCAACCCTCCCGCCAATGGGATGGCATCCGGCAACCCTCCCGCCAATGGGATGGCATCCGGCAACCCTCCCGCCAATGGGGTGGCATCCGGGACCCCTCCTGCCAATGGGATGGCATCCGGCACCCCTCCCGCCAATGGGATGGCATCCGGCAACCCTCCCGCCAATGGGATGGCATCCGGCAACCCTCCCGCCAATGGGGTGGCATCCGGGACCCCTCCCGCCAATGGGATGGCATCCGGCACCCCTCCCGCCAATGGGATGGCATCCGGCAACCCTCCCGCCAATGGGATGGCATCCGGCAACCCTCCCGCCAATGGGGTGGCATCCGGGACCCCTCCCGCCAATGGGATGGCATCCGGCAACCCTCCCGCCAATGGGATGGCATCCGGCACCCCTCCCGCCAATGGGATGGCATCCGGCACCCCTCCCGCCAATGGGATGGCATCCGGCAACCCTCCCGCCAATGGGGTGGCATCCGGGACCCCTCCCGCCAATGGGATGGCATCCGGCACCCCTCCCGCCAATAAGATGGCATCCGGCAACCCTCCCGCCAATGGGATGGCATCCGGCAACCCTCCCGCCAATGGGGTGGCATCCGGGACCCCTCCCGGCAATGGGATGGCATCCGGGACCCCTCCCGCCAATGGGGTGGCATCCGGGACCCCTCCCGCCAATGGGATGGCATCCGGCACCCCTCCCGCCAATGGGATGGCATCCGGCAACCCTCCCGCCAATGGGATGGCATCCGGCAACCCTCCCGCCAATGGGGTGGCATCCGGGACCCCTCCGGGCAATGGGATGGCATACGGGACCCCTCCCGCCAATGGGATGGCATCCGGCACCCCTCCCGCCAATGGGATGGCATCCGGCAACCCTCCCGCCAATGGGATGGCATCCGGCAACCCTCCCGCCAATGGGGTGGCATCCGGGACCCCTCCCGCCAATGGGATGGCATCCGGCAACCCTCCCGCCAATGGGATGGCATCCGGCAACCCTCCCGCCAATGGGGTGGCATCCGGGACCCCTCCCGCCAATGGGATGGCATCCGGCAACCCTCCCGCCAATGGGATGGCATCCGGCACCCCTCCCGCCAATGGGATGGCATCCGGCAGCCCTCCCGCCAATGGGATGGCATCCGGCAACCCTCCCGCCAATGGGATGGCATCCGGCAACCCTCCCGCCAATGGGGTGGCATCCGGGACCCCTCCCGGCAATGGGATGGCATCCGGGACCCCTCCCGCCAATGGGATGGCATGCGGCAACCCTCCCGCCAATGGGATGGCATGCGGCAACCCTCCCGCCAATGGGATGTCATGCGGCAACCCTCCCGCCAATGGGATGGCATCCGGCAACCCTCCCGCCAATGGGATGGCATCCGGCAACCCTCCCGCCAATGGGGTGGCATCCGGGACCCCTCCCGCCAATGGGATGGCATCCGGCACCCCTCCCGCCAATGGGATGGCATCCGGCAACCCTCCCGCCAATGGGATGGCATCCGGCACCCCTCCCGCCAATGGGATGGCATCCGGCAATCCGATGGCATCCGCCAATGGGATGGCATCCGGCAACCCTCCCGCCAATGGGGTGGCATCCGGGACCCCTCCGGGCAATGGGATGGCATACGGGACCCCTCCCGCCAATGGGATGGCATCCGGCACCCCTCCCGCCAATGGGATGGCATCCGGCAGCCCTCCCGCCAATGGGATGGCATCCGGCAACCCTCCCGCCAATGGGATGGCATCCGGCAACCCTCCCGCCAATGGGGTGGCATCCGGGACCCCTCCCGGCAATAAGATGGCATCCGGGACCCCTCCCGCCAATGGGATGGCATGCGGCAACCCTCCCGCCAATGGGATGGCATGCGGCAACCCTCCCGCCAATGGGATGTCATGCGGCAACCCTCCCGCCAATGGGATGGCATCCGGCAACCCTCCCGCCAATGGGATGGCATCCGGCAACCCTCCCGCCAATGGGGTGGCATCCGGGACCCCTCCCGCCAATGGGATGGCATCCGGCACCCCTCCCGCCAATGGGATGGCATCCGGCAACCCTCCCGCCAATGGGATGGCATCCGGCAACCCTCCCGCCAATGGGATGGCATCCGGCACCCCTCCCGCCAATGGGATGGCATCCGGCACCCCTCCCGCCAATGGGATGGCATCCGGCAACCCTCCCGCCAATGGGGTGGCATCCGGGACCCCTCCCGCCAATGGGATGGCATCCGGCACCCCTCCCGCCAATAAGATGGCATCCGGCAACCCTCCCGCCAATGGGATGGCATCCGGCAACCCTCCCGCCAATGGGGTGGCATCCGGGACCCCTCCCGGCAATGGGATGGCATCCGGGACCCCTCCCGCCAATGGGGTGGAATCCGGGACCCCTCCCGCCAATGGGATGGCATCCGGCACCCCTCCCGCCAATGGGATGGCATCCGGCAACCCTCCCGCCAATGGGATGGCATCCGGCAACCCTCCCGCCAATGGGGTGGCATCCGGGACCCCTCCGGGCAATGGGATGGCATACGGGACCCCTCCCGCCAATGGGATGGCATCCGGCACCCCTCCCGCCAATGGGATGGCATCCGGCACCCCTCCCGCCAATGGGATGGCATCCGGCACCCCTCCCGCCAATGGGATGGCATCCGGCAACCCTCCCGCCAATGGGGTGGCATCCGGGACCCCTCCCGCCAATGGGATGGCATCCGGCACCCCTCCCGCCAATAAGATGGCATCCGGCAACCCTCCCGCCAATGGGATGGCATCCGGCAACCCTCCCGCCAATGGGGTGGCATCCGGGACCCCTCCCGGCAATGGGATGGCATCCGGGACCCCTCCCGCCAATGGGGTGGCATCCGGGACCCCTCCCGCCAATGGGATGGCATCCGGCACCCCTCCCGCCAATGGGATGGCATCCGGCAACCCTCCCGCCAATGGGATGGCATCCGGCAACCCTCCCGCCAATGGGGTGGCATCCGGGACCCCTCCGGGCAATGGGATGGCATACGGGACCCCTCCCGCCAATGGGATGGCATCCGGCACCCCTCCCGCCAATGGGATGGCATCCGGCAACCCTCCCGCCAATGGGATGGCATCCGGCAACCCTCCCGCCAATGGGGTGGCATCCGGGACCCCTCCCGCCAATGGGATGGCATCCGGCAACCCTCCCGCCAATGGGATGGCATCCGGCAACCCTCCCGCCAATGGGGTGGCATCCGGGACCCCTCCCGCCAATGGGATGGCATCCGGCAACCCTCCCGCCAATGGGATGGCATCCGGCACCCCTCCCGCCAATGGGATGGCATCCGGCAGCCCTCCCGCCAATGGGATGGCATCCGGCAACCCTCCCGCCAATGGGATGGCATCCGGCAACCCTCCCGCCAATGGGGTGGCATCCGGGACCCCTCCCGGCAATGGGATGGCATCCGGGACCCCTCCCGCCAATGGGATGGCATGCGGCAACCCTCCCGCCAATGGGATGGCATGCGGCAACCCTCCCGCCAATGGGATGTCATGCGGCAACCCTCCCGCCAATGGGATGGCATCCGGCAACCCTCCCGCCAATGGGATGGCATCCGGCAACCCTCCCGCCAATGGGGTGGCATCCGGGACCCCTCCCGCCAATGGGATGGCATCCGGCACCCCTCCCGCCAATGGGATGGCATCCGGCAACCCTCCCGCCAATGGGATGGCATCCGGCACCCCTCCCGCCAATGGGATGGCATCCGGCAATCCGATGGCATCCGCCAATGGGATGGCATCCGGCAACCCTCCCGCCAATGGGGTGGCATCCGGGACCCCTCCGGGCAATGGGATGGCATACGGGACCCCTCCCGCCAATGGGATGGCATCCGGCACCCCTCCCGCCAATGGGATGGCATCCGGCAGCCCTCCCGCCAATGGGATGGCATCCGGCAACCCTCCCGCCAATGGGATGGCATCCGGCAACCCTCCCGCCAATGGGGTGGCATCCGGGACCCCTCCCGGCAATAAGATGGCATCCGGGACCCCTCCCGCCAATGGGATGGCATGCGGCAACCCTCCCGCCAATGGGATGGCATGCGGCAACCCTCCCGCCAATGGGATGTCATGCGGCAACCCTCCCGCCAATGGGATGGCATCCGGCAACCCTCCCGCCAATGGGATGGCATCCGGCAACCCTCCCGCCAATGGGGTGGCATCCGGGACCCCTCCCGCCAATGGGATGGCATCCGGCACCCCTCCCGCCAATGGGATGGCATCCGGCAACCCTCCCGCCAATGGGATGGCATCCGGCAACCCTCCCGCCAATGGGATGGCATCCGGCACCCCTCCCGCCAATGGGATGGCATCCGGCACCCCTCCCGCCAATGGGATGGCATCCGGCAACCCTCCCGCCAATGGGGTGGCATCCGGGACCCCTCCCGCCAATGGGATGGCATCCGGCACCCCTCCCGCCAATAAGATGGCATCCGGCAACCCTCCCGCCAATGGGATGGCATCCGGCAACCCTCCCGCCAATGGGGTGGCATCCGGGACCCCTCCCGGCAATGGGATGGCATCCGGGACCCCTCCCGCCAATGGGGTGGAATCCGGGACCCCTCCCGCCAATGGGATGGCATCCGGCACCCCTCCCGCCAATGGGATGGCATCCGGCAACCCTCCCGCCAATGGGATGGCATCCGGCAACCCTCCCGCCAATGGGGTGGCATCCGGGACCCCTCCGGGCAATGGGATGGCATACGGGACCCCTCCCGCCAATGGGATGGCATCCGGCACCCCTCCCGCCAATGGGATGGCATCCGGCAACCCTCCCGCCAATGGGATGGCATCCGGCAACCCTCCCGCCAATGGGGTGGCATCCGGGACCCCTCCCACCAATGGGATGGCATCCGGCAACCCTCCCGCCAATGGGATGGCATCCGGCAACCCTCCCGCCAATGGGATGGCATCCGGCAACCCTCCCGCCAATGGGGTGGCATCCGGGACCCCTCCCGCCAATGGGATGGCATCCGGCACACCTCCCGCCAATGGGATGGCATCCGGCAACCCTCCCGCCAATGGGATGGCATCCGGCAACCCTCCCGCCAATGGGGTGGCATCCGGGACCCCTCCGGGCAATGGGATGGCATACGGGACCCCTCCCGCCAATGGGATGGCATCCGGCACCCCTCCCGCCAATGGGATGGCATCCGGCACCCCTCCCGCCAATGGGATGGCATCCGGCACCCCTCCCGCCAATGGGATGGCATCCGGCAACCCTCCCGCCAATGGGGTGGCATCCGGGACCCCTCCCGCCAATGGGATGGCATCCGGCACCCCTCCCGCCAATAAGATGGCATCCGGCAACCCTCCCGCCAATGGGGTGGCATCCGGGACCCCTCCCGCCAATGGGATGGCATCCGGCACCCCTCCCGCCAATGGGATGGCATCCGGCAATCCGATGGCATCCGCCAATGGGATGGCATCCGGCAACCCTCCCGCCAATGGGGTGGCATCCGGGACCCCTCCGGGCAATGG
This sequence comes from Protomyctophum parallelum, assembly GCF_964188405.1. Classification (NCBI taxonomy): domain Eukaryota; kingdom Metazoa; phylum Chordata; class Actinopteri; order Myctophiformes; family Myctophidae; genus Protomyctophum; species Protomyctophum parallelum. The sequence continues at coordinate 52,439,030 of NC_139708.1, forward strand.
GATGGCATACGGGACCCCTCCCGCCAATGGGATGGCATCCGGCACCCCTCCCGCCAATGGGATGGCATCCGGCAGCCCTCCCGCCAATGGGATGGCATCCGGCAACCCTCCCGCCAATGGGATGGCATCCGGCAACCCTCCCGCCAATGGGGTGGCATCCGGGACCCCTCCCGGCAATGGGATGGCATCCGGGACCCCTCCCGCCAATGGGATGGCATGCGGCAACCCTCCCGCCAATGGGATGGCATGCGGCAACCCTCCCGCCAATGGGATGTCATGCGGCAACCCTCCCGCCAATGGGATGGCATCCGGCAACCCTCCCGCCAATGGGGTGGCATCCGGCACCCCTCCCGCCAATGGGATGGCATCCGGCAACCCTCCCGCCAATGGGATGGCATCCGGCAACCCTCCCGCCAATGGGGTGGCATCCGGGACCCCTCCCGCCAATGGGATGGCATCCGGCAACCCTCCCGCCAATGGGATGGCATCCGGCAACCCTCCCGCCAATGGGGTGGCATCCGGGACCCCTCCTGCCAATGGGATGGCATCCGGCACCCCTCCCGCCAATGGGATGGCATCCGGCAACCCTCCCGCCAATGGGATGGCATCCGGCAACCCTCCCGCCAATGGGGTGGCATCCGGGACCCCTCCCGCCAATGGGATGGCATCCGGCACCCCTCCCGCCAATGGGATGGCATCCGGCACCCCTCCCGCCAATGGGATGGCATCCGGCACCCCTCCCGCCAATGGGATGGCATCCGGCAACCCTCCCGCCAATGGGGTGGCATCCGGGACCCCTCCCGCCAATGGGATGGCATCCGGCACCCCTCCCGCCAATAAGATGGCATCCGGCAACCCTCCCGCCAATGGGGTGGCATCCGGGACCCCTCCCGCCAATGGGATGGCATCCGGCACCCCTCCCGCCAATGGGATGGCATCCGGCAATCCGATGGCATCCGCCAATGGGATGGCATCCGGCAACCCTCCCGCCAATGGGGTGGCATCCGGGACCCCTCCGGGCAATGGGATGGCATACGGGACCCCTCCCGCCAATGGGATGGCATCCGGCACCCCTCCCGCCAATGGGATGGCATCCGGCAGCCCTCCCGCCAATGGGATGGCATCCGGCAACCCTCCCGCCAATGGGATGGCATCCGGCAACCCTCCCGCCAATGGGGTGGCATCCGGGACCCCTCCCGGCAATGGGATGGCATCCGGGACCCCTCCCGCCAATGGGATGGCATGCGGCAACCCTCCCGCCAATGGGATGGCATGCGGCAACCCTCCCGCCAATGGGATGTCATGCGGCAACCCTCCCGCCAATGGGATGGCATCCGGCAACCCTCCCGCCAATGGGGTGGCATCCGGCACCCCTCCCGCCAATGGGATGGCATCCGGCAACCCTCCCGCCAATGGGATGGCATCCGGCAACCCTCCCGCCAATGGGGTGGCATCCGGGACCCCTCCCGCCAATGGGATGGCATCCGGCAACCCTCCCGCCAATGGGATGGCATCCGGCAACCCTCCCGCCAATGGGGTGGCATCCGGGACCCCTCCTGCCAATGGGATGGCATCCGGCACCCCTCCCGCCAATGGGATGGCATCCGGCAACCCTCCCGCCAATGGGGTGGCATCCGGGACCCCTCCTGCCAATGGGATGGCATCCGGCACCCCTCCCGCCAATGGGATGGCATCCGGCAACCCTCCCGCCAATGGGATGGCATCCGGCAACCCTCCCGCCAATGGGGTGGCATCCGGGACCCCTCCCGCCAATGGGATGGCATCCGGCACCCCTCCCGCCAATGGGATGGCATCCGGCAACCCTCCCGCCAATGGGATGGCATCCGGCACCCCTCCCGCCAATAAGATGGCATCCGGCAACCCTCCCGCCAATGGGATGGCATCCGGCAACCCTCCCGCCAATGGGGTGGCATCCGGGACCCCTCCCGGCAATGGGATGGCATCCGGGACCCCTCCCGCCAATGGGGTGGCATCCGGGACCCCTCCCGTCAATGGGATGGCATCCGGCACCCCTCCCGCCAATGGGATGGCATCCGGCAACCCTCCCGCCAATGGGATGGCATCCGGCAACCCTCCCGCCAATGGGGTGGCATCCGGGACCCCTCCGGGCAATGGGATGGCATACGGGACCCCTCCCGCCAATGGGATGGCATCCGGCACCCCTCCCGCCAATGGGATGGCATCCGGCAACCCTCCCGCCAATGGGATGGCATCCGGCAACCCTCCCGCCAATGGGGTGGCATCCGGGACCCCTCCCGCCAATGGGATGGCATCCGGCAACCCTCCCGCCAATGGGATGGCATCCGGCACCCCTCCCGCCAATGGGATGGCATCCGGCAGCCCTCCCGCCAATGGGATGGCATCCGGCAACCCTCCCGCCAATGGGATGGCATCCGGCAACCCTCCCGCCAATGGGGTGGCATCCGGGACCCCTCCCGGCAATGGGATGGCATCCGGGACCCCTCCCGCCAATGGGATGGCATGCGGCAACCCTCCCGCCAATGGGATGGCATGCGGCAACCCTCCCGCCAATGGGATGTCATGCGGCAACCCTCCCGCCAATGGGATGGCATCCGGCAACCCTCCCGCCAATGGGATGGCATCCGGCAACCCTCCCGCCAATGGGGTGGCATCCGGGACCCCTCCCGCCAATGGGATGGCATCCGGCACCCCTCCCGCCAATGGGATGGCATCCGGCAACCCTCCCGCCAATGGGATGGCATCCGGCAACCCTCCCGCCAATGGGGTGGCATCCGGGACCCCTCCCGCCAATGGGATGGCATCCGGCAACCCTCCCGCCAATGGGATGGCATCCGGCAACCCTCCCGCCAATGGGGTGGCATCCGGGACCCCTCCTGCCAATGGGATGGCATCCGGCACCCCTCCCGCCAATGGGATGGCATCCGGCAACCCTCCCGCCAATGGGATGGCATCCGGCAACCCTCCCGCCAATGGGGTGGCATCCGGGACCCCTCCCGCCAATGGGATGGCATCCGGCACCCCTCCCGCCAATGGGATGGCATCCGGCAACCCTCCCGCCAATGGGATGGCATCCGGCAACCCTCCCGCCAATGGGGTGGCATCCGGGACCCCTCCCGCCAATGGGATGGCATCCGGCAACCCTCCCGCCAATGGGATGGCATCCGGCACCCCTCCCGCCAATGGGATGGCATCCGGCACCCCTCCCGCCAATGGGATGGCATCCGGCAACCCTCCCGCCAATGGGGTGGCATCCGGGACCCCTCCCGCCAATGGGATGGCATCCGGCACCCCTCCCGCCAATAAGATGGCATCCGGCAACCCTCCCGCCAATGGGATGGCATCCGGCAACCCTCCCGCCAATGGGGTGGCATCCGGGACCCCTCCCGGCAATGGGATGGCATCCGGGACCCCTCCCGCCAATGGGGTGGCATCCGGGACCCCTCCCGCCAATGGGATGGCATCCGGCACCCCTCCCGCCAATGGGATGGCATCCGGCAACCCTCCCGCCAATGGGATGGCATCCGGCAACCCTCCCGCCAATGGGGTGGCATCCGGGACCCCTCCGGGCAATGGGATGGCATACGGGACCCCTCCCGCCAATGGGATGGCATCCGGCACCCCTCCCGCCAATGGGATGGCATCCGGCAACCCTCCCGCCAATGGGATGGCATCCGGCAACCCTCCCGCCAATGGGGTGGCATCCGGGACCCCTCCCGCCAATGGGATGGCATCCGGCAACCCTCCCGCCAATGGGATGGCATCCGGCAACCCTCCCGCCAATGGGATGGCATCCGGCAACCCTCCCGCCAATGGGGTGGCATCCGGGACCCCTCCCGCCAATGGGATGGCATCCGGCACACCTCCCGCCAATGGGATGGCATCCGGCAACCCTCCCGCCAATGGGATGGCATCCGGCAACCCTCCCGCCAATGGGGTGGCATCCGGGACCCCTCCGGGCAATGGGATGGCATACGGGACCCCTCCCGCCAATGGGATGGCATCCGGCACCCCTCCCGCCAATGGGATGGCATCCGGCAGCCCTCCCGCCAATGGGATGGCATCCGGCAACCCTCCCGCCAATGGGATGGCATCCGGCAACCCTCCCGCCAATGGGGTGGCATCCGGGACCCCTCCCGGCAATGGGATGGCATCCGGGACCCCTCCCGCCAATGGGATGGCATCCGGGACCCCTCCCGCCAATGGGATGGCATGCGGCAACCCTCCCGCCAATGGGATGGCATGCGGCAACCCTCCCGCCAATGGGATGGCATCCGGCAACCCTCCCGCCAATGGGATGGCATCCGGCAACCCTCCCGCCAATGGGGTGGCATCCGGGACCCCTCCCGCCAATGGGATGGCATCCGGCACCCCTCCCGCCAATGGGATGGCATCCGGCAACCCTCCCGCCAATGGGATGGCATCCGGCAACCCTCCCGCCAATGGGGTGGCATCCGGGACCCCTCCCGCCAATGGGATGGCATCCGGCAACCCTCCCGCCAATGGGATGGCATCCGGCAACCCTCCCGCCAATGGGGTGGCATCCGGGACTTTAAGGGACATGAAGTTGTTTCTCTTTTGCGTTCCTCAAGCATAGTGTGGACACTGTGCAAGATGTTACACACTTCCACAATGGAATTCTTCTCCTTTTCCATTTCTTGAATGCGTGAGTGGAATACACACATGAGTGAGTGCATGTGCCAAAGGTAAATCTCACTAAATTAATTTTCAAAAAACCTCTTGATCATTGCGGGTGGCTTTTCCTGGGACAGAAACACTGGGCGAAAAGAGCAAGAATCCCTAGAATCCGTTGCCCGAATATTACCAGATATGATTCAAATCTGGTGATATCCATATGGATACTCTCCGGATTCTTGACATAATAGATTTCATGTTCGGAGAATATTCAAACTCAGGATTGGGACCACTTTATTCTTGTAGAATTTGGAGTAAATTGGATCCAATATACATGTCATATGCAATGTCAAGATATGTCCACTATCCATATTTCAAGTCCTAACACCAGGAGCAATTTTGTCCGGATATGACCTGTAACCATGTCCCAAATCCAAACACTAGTTGTATCTTGTGTCAGAATATGATCTGAATATGACCTGTAACCATGTCCCAAGTCCAAACACTAGTTGTATCTTGTGTCAGAATATGATCTGAATATGACCTGTAACCATGTCCCAAGTCCAAACACTAGTTGTATCTCGTGTCAGAATATGATCTGAATATGACCTGTAACCATGTCCCAAGTCCAAACACTAGTTGTATCTTGTGTCAGAATATGATCTGAATATGACCTGTAACCATGTCCCAAGTCCAAACACTAGTTGTATCTTATGTCAGAATATGATCTGAATATGACCTGTAACCATGTCCCAAGTCCAAACACTAGTTGTATCTCGTGTCAGAATATGATCTGAATATGACCTGTAACCATGTCCCAAGTCCAAACACTAATTGTATCCTGTCAGAATATGACCATATACCACACACAAATTGATCAGTGTACCCAAAACTTTATACTAGGCCCAGTACAGCTCCTTTTTCCTGTACACCAAATATCATCAAAAAAGGCTCACAACTAATTGGTCAGGTCAGGATAAACATTTTTTATTATTATTATTATTATCCAAAACACATGCACATATGACATGCTTAAACATGTAGCAGGTGCAATGTTAAGAGTCCACAGAACACATACATACGAAATAAATGCTTAAACATGTACAGCTAGGTGTAACGTTAGAATCCACAGAAGACATGTAAATATGAAATGCTTAAACATGTAGCTAGGTGTAATGTTAAGAGTCCACAGAAGACATGCAGAAATAAATGCTTAAACATGTAAATAGGTTCTAACATTAGTTAGAATCCACAGAAGTGAACCTTCCAAGCCTGTTTTCTCAACTCGCCGTTTCTCTGCAAGACATTACTCTATAAGCCATATATCTAAAACTGGTGGGTCAAACTGAACAACCTTTTTTCACATAAGAAATAAAATAAAACGACAGGATGGGTCCCTGAGTAGCTGAGAGGGTGAATAAAACAATAAAAACGACAGGGTGGGTCCTGAGAAGCTGATCGATACATACCACACTCTGGCGTGGTGGACATGTGCCCTCGCACAGAGGTTTTTGGTCCAAAGAAGTCTCTCCTGAACAAGGTCAACAGTCTCACACACAAGTCAGGGAGGGCATGGAGTGCAGTAGGGGAAACCTCACTCAGACTCTTTGGGCTCCATCTTGCGCCACCACCCCTTATCCCTAAACTTATTTGCCATTTTTTACTATTTTAAAACATTTAAAAATAGTTCAACTAGCTACATCTACATCGACACATTGTTAGCTTGTCAGTAGATGGGCTATTTGTACTATTTTAAAATAGTTAAAAATGGCAAATAAGTTTAGGGATAAGGGGTGGTGCAAGATATAGGGCTCACACACACACACACACACACACACACACACACACACACACACACACTCTGTCACTCCCTCCTCCTACAGTCTCTTTCTCTTCACCCTCCTGCTGGGCTTCCTTTATGTAGAGCCGTAAGTTGGCGTCAGCTCCTTTTAGGTGGATCAGGTCCGCCACACTGAGGAACGTCTCTCCCACCTCTTTTCTCTTTTTGTAGAGCTGGGTAAACATAATGGGAAAGAGCAGGTTAGACTTTTAAAGCAATCAAAACAACAAAAACATGCTATGCTAGGGGTCATTTTAACATTTACTCAGGCATAAAATAGAAACCCAGACTTCTTGATTCAGCAATTTTCAAATTGAGACATTTAGGACACTTAATCCAGAGCAATTTACAGTAAACTAGATTACTAGAAACCTCATAAATACATATTTACTTTTGATCATCAATGACTATTTCTAAGAGCCAAGAGTATAATCTGTACAGTGATACTATAAGTAAACTAACTGCTGTCTACATAATGTGATAGGTAAATTACACATTTTAGCCTATATTACTGTTATCAGACACTTATCAGTAATTTATCCACTACCAATTACTCTATTTTAACCATGTTAGATTAATAATTGACAACATCCGTTTTTTGGGGGAAATCAAATCAAATCAATGAACAGAAATTGGAGAAAAAAAACACAGCTCCATACGTATTAGGATAATATCAGTCACCAGAACCAAGGACGGTGTTTTCAATTAATCCAACATGGTTAAAGGACCACTTCACAACCTATCTTGATATAATAGGCAATAGAATCTGGTGACTTACAAGGGATTGCGTGTTTGTCAATCACAACGAAGTATTTGTGTATCGCACTCTTCTGGGTCCCCACAGCAAGTAGATAGGGTTGAAGGCTCTCTGTGATGCTGTCCAGATGCCCCTCGACACTGATCCCAGTCTGTGACGACAAGAGAAATTAATTAGTCTCGCTATTAATATTAGTCACGGTTTGCAAACAGTTTAGAGCCCAACTGTTATGGGATATCCACCAGAATCACTTATTGGCACAAAATGCAAGATGCTCAGCGATTTACAATAAGCAAGGTAATACATTGATAGAACTAGTAATGTAAGAAAAACATGGGTAGAAGACCAAGCAACTATTCAGTTAAAATATATATTTTTTTTATATGCAATTAGTGCTACGTTAAATGCTATGGGCTGGAGTCTGAAGCTTACCTTGATGAACTTCACCAGGTGGTCAATGGCCTGTCTGGCCGATAGCTTTCCGGGTCTCTTGTTTTTGCCTTGTGGTGAAGGTGGCATGAGGTGGATCATAAGCAAGATGGACGACATCTCACTGTCCCATCCTGAAAATACAAGAAAATTCACAAATACAATTTTTATTAAAATCGGTTTACACTTCCATATTCCTTTAATTCCAGCGTACCATTTTCCAGTTGTTCCATTGTGGATTCAGCGTTATGAAGCAGATCTTGAAGGTCGGATGTCTGGGTGAGCCCACGGCTTTCTTTCAGGACTTTCTGCATGTAGAAAGTGGGCCACCTCCAAGAACTTTGCAGAGATGTCATCACCAAACATCAGCCTGAAATACTGCTCTATCTGCAGATGGAATTCAGACGACAACATGGTTGAAAAAAACACCAGGGATGTGATCTGTTTAGTTATTTTTCATTTCAGTTTTACTTTAAGGCAAGTCAGTTAAAGAGCCACATACCATTCCTGCGATGTCAAGAAATCTTGGAAAGGTGGTGAATATTTCAGAGGACTTCACTGGACCATGAACCATTGCTTGGCGATGGGTGAATGTCTGTTTCATCTTCTCCTTGATGATTGCTTCATCAGTTGTATGCTTCATCAGTGCGATGGCCTCACGACACTGGGTTTCTGTGGTTAGCTGGTTTTCCTCACTGAAGGGGGATCTGTCGCCAGCATCTGGTCCACCTGTAACAGTGTTGAAACCACTCATACTACTGCAATACTTTCCAGTGATATTTACTATAAGGATGCATCTAGATGTTTGCCCAGGAACCAAACTAGTGAAAACAAAACATCTTCAAGCTCACCGCATGTCATGCCGCGTTGTGAGCTTGTAGATCGGCTACTTTCACTACTTTATAAACACTTATCTCCTAATTTATGGAATTACTCAGGTTTCTTTTGTTTATAAATGAAATTACTAAAATAACACCAGAGGGCCACTCTTGTTTATTTGCCACCACTGTAGCAAAAATGCATTGCACACATTAAAAATGAATTTAACATGCCCTTCATGGAGACTTGCTAAAATCAAGGTCAAAAGGTCTGACATCTGCAGTGCTGAACTAGGAGAAAGCTCAGCATACAGAAATGTTAAATAATATTTAGTTGAAAACAGTCCTATTTTTAGCAACCAGAAGTGAGGAGTAAAGAGTTTGGACTTGTTTTATCTACTTACATAGCTCAAATTGCCCTGGGGGTCTGCCAGATAAGGGGACAATGCAGTGATATCTTTGCATAATGCATATTCCTCTTTGTTACGCCTTGAAGGACTCGTCCTATAGTGCATGGACACACACACAAACGAGATCCAAACAAAAGTATATTTGTGCCGATGCCTTCTGCAAAAGGAAGGCTCTTGGTCTGCAACAAGTAAAACAAAAAAAGTATATTGGGTGCTTATGTTTATATGCAGTGAACATACCCATGTTCACTCGCCATGTGTGCCACAAGTATCTTCACCAGGTCACGTCTCCTAACATCTGTAATGCTTTTGGTCCGAGCATACTCGTTCATGATCCTCTCCCCTCCCGGTTTGTCCTTCAGAATCCTTTCAATCATCTAAGTGGGAGGAGACAAACAGGGGGGGGGGGCACAGTGATAGACAGTAATATTTTTAAGCACTGGCGCAACAGGCCCTACATTTGGTGGCAAAGTATAGTTACAGTGACAAAAATGTAAACCATGCTCCCATCCCGCGACTCAGTTGCTCAGCTGAGAGACAATATTTCCTCGCTCAGGTGGGTGCGGAGGCTAGAGAAACGGGCAACTGGCATGAGAGTGGCCACCATCCCCCCTTTTCTCCGCAATTGTACTTGGCTATTTGATTATCAGAATCATCATCTTCAATTCAATCATCACCAATTTCAAACAGTCATCTGCAAAGCTTACCTGAGCGAGACGAGTCTGGTCAGCTCTGTTGCTTTGCGCAGGACTCGGCTGCAAAATGATGGTGTCATCAGAGTCTCCATTTTCTGCACTGGAGCTGCTGCAGCTGGCAATAGAGAAGCTTGGAGTGGGGCTCACTGGATCTAGCCATGTTGACATAACAGGTGATAATAATAACATGTGAGAGGGGATCGTTTGTGACAAGTGTGATGTGAAAAGACACTTTTTGTACATCAGAGAATTCTGAAGTACAAAAATACATGACATTTTAGGTTAGCCAGGACTGTGTGGATTACAAGACTCCAAATTAATTAGTAAATAACTCACCTTCAGGATCTGGGCCTAAACGCACCCAGGTCTGGTTTCTTTACAAGAAACTCAAACGCCTCCTCATCAACTTCCGTGTTCAAGTCATCATAGACTTTTAAATCCAAAATAGGAATTTCAAATTTCCTGGAAACTGAAGACAAAACAAGATTGATCAGAATCAGACTTTGTCATTGTGCTGAGAGTGCACGGGCCGCAGCAACTTGGGTCGCACTGCCACATAAATCTGTTGTGCAATTTATTAGATTTTTATTAAAGGTCACACATCTATGTCACTTTAGATTTGAACCACTTTAACCATTATTTTAAACTTTAGCTATTCAAAATATAGCTTTTCAAAATTAGCAGATATATATAAGTATATATATATAAGATCATAGCGCACCACTGAGTGCTGTGAGCTTGTAGACCTGCCATTTTAGAAAAATCATTAACATTTGTGCAAAATTTTGAATATATATAATTATATATATTATTTTTTAAAGCAACATTTCTAACTCAAATCTTTCTCAAGGTCTCTGGAACATATTTATAGATGGGGGTCTGCAGTCAAAATACATATAATTCTATGGGTAAAAAAAGCACCATTAATATAGAAACATATGACTCCCAGTTGCATAGGCCCTATGCATAGGGCATGCCATAGCCATTGTGAAATTTGTTTCACTCACCAGACTCCAAAAATGATTTGAAGGTCAGTTGCCCGTCGTAGCAAATGTGACCCTTACAGCCTACATCCTTTAAAACAAATAAATAATAAGAGTTACTATGACGATATAGGGCAGTGGTCTTCAACCCATTTCATATCAAGGCCCATTATTCTTTCAGCTTTTGAGCCCTGGACCACCATTTCATGAGATTTAGCCTCTCAGACCCAACCCATTGATCAAAAATAATTCTACATTCTCTAATTATGATGTATAATTGTAAATGAAGTAATGCAGATGTTTAACAATAATTGAATTATTGTGTAAAATGAAACCTCATGAGTTAAAGAAATATCTATATGGGTCAAGAGTTAAAGATCTATAATCGATATCGATGTCCGTTTGTTTGGATAGTTTTATGACCAAGCAAGCATGTTTACGGACTACACTCACTACAGTGGTTACATTAAATTACATTACCTGGTACAACATTAATGAATAAACATGATAGCAATACTGTTCATAATGTAATACTCGTGTTGCACCGACGTACATTGCGTTAATACGTTATGCTATTAATTAAAAGGTTGTTTAATCAATAGTGTGCCTGCTAACGTAGCGTTAGCCAACATGCTAACATCCAAGTAGTAACTTGTGGCCACTGGCCAGCTGGCCTGGAGCTGTAATGTTCCAAATCAGTTACAAACATTGCCATTTACTAAGTTAACCAATAATAATCTTACCTGGTATTTTATCCATCAAAGTGAAGAAAAGGTTTAAATAAAATGAAGTCCAGTATAGTAGCGCGGTGCCGATGAGGACTGAGGGGAAGTGCCGTGTTACTTGCCCGACTGCCCGTGTAGTGTACTGCTGTCTTCTTTAGCTGCGTTCGGAGAAAATGGCGCCTTCTTCAGATTCAAAAAATCTAGGCATAGTAGGCGTGGCCTTGCTGTATTACTCCAATAGAAATTCTTCTGGAATTTTGCTCTCACTCTATTGGTCATTGGAGATGGCCATACTAGACTTTCATGTTACACTATCACATTGCATTTAAACAAAATATTTACACAATTAGAGAATGTAGAAGAATGTGTTATTTTGTTCAACGTTTGCCTGCAGCAGATTTTCCTAATTAATTAGAGAGAATTTTGTGCGTGCGTGCGTGCGTGTGTGTTGTGTTGTGTTGTGGTGTGTGTGTGTGTGTGTGTGTGTGTGTGTGTGTGTGTGTGTGTGTGTGTGTGTGTGTGTGTGTGTGTACGGTTGTAATGCACGTAGCTCGAGAACCGGCCCACCGACTTCAAATTTGACACATGCGTTATTGCGTTCCACACCCCCACAGGGAGGGCAGTGCCCGGTATCGAGTCGGACCCATGGTTTTCCAGAACCACCACAAAAAGGCTCTGGTCAGGCTCTGCCAGTGGGCCTAATGATTGAAACATCACGGTTTCCCGAGTCCACCTCAGCGGCTCAGCCCATACATGCAGGCAGCGGGGAGCTACCGGGGGTGTAGGGGGGGTGGTCACACCCCGGCCCGGACCTCCTGAGGGTCCGGACTGTCAGATGATCGATGGACGATTTTTTACACAGTCACTCACGACTGATAAAACCATCGGGCCCCCGCGAATCCCAGGCTCCCGCAATTAACTAACTAACTCCTCTTGCTTCTGAAGAAGTCGCCGGTCGCTTTCTTTTTTTCTCTGATGTAAAGAGAAGTTTGTGGCAGCGCGAGCTGCGCGCGCGACCCATACTGCTGCGGCCCGTGCACTCAGCACATCGCAATTTCGTTTTTTTCTGCTGCTGCAGTTGGAATTAAATAATGACAAATCAAGCAATCTTAAATCTTGAATTAACCAGATACAGAGCTTATTTAGCCTATAATAGCCTACACTTTAACAAAATATCATGTCTGTCTGATGAGAATGTACTGCGCTGCCGAGAGAGAGTCACTGTAAGCGGTCCAGCCAGGGCTACAAAAGTGGCAAGACCTGTCACTCATTAGTAGGCTAATATAATCACTCTGTGTGATTGCATATGTGTGGACTTCCTTTTCTCCACAACGGACTGTTTCGATTCTAAACCCCTTCTCCTTCTTGTTGCTTTTCCCTGTGTGCGATCACTCAGCAATAAGGTGATTAGTGAAACAGAACACAAAGATGAGTAGTAGCCTATTTATTTTTTTAACACGCAGCACCTCTCTCTCTCTACGTCTCTCTCTCTCTCTCTCTCTCTCTCTCTCTCTCTCTCTCTCTCTCTCTCTCTCTCATGTGTGTGCACTGCTGCGCAATGTCACAGACACAGACGCGATCAATAATATATAGCATAAATAACAGGCAAAATATAACACTTTCCCTCTATCTGTGACTGATCATCTCCTCACACACATAACTCCTCTCTCGTCCGCCACTGCATGCAGGCTTCTTCACCAACTGTAGAAGCTCTTTAACAGTTTGAAGGGGTTTACGGCACACAGGCATGACTTCAGTGACCTGTCAACCGGCTGGATACAGAATGTGCAGGGGTCTTAGTCATTCATGAGCATGCAGAGGACATATTTTATCTCCTTCTGACTGACTTCAATGAGCCAACAGGGACTGGGAACCAAATTCAACCAATAATGCTCTGAGCCCTGCTTGCCTAATCTGTACAGTAGGCTATGCACATTATGCAATTTGGCTCGCCGAGAGTAACGAGAAATTAGGTCTCCTCAAAAATGGACACTCCTAAAGGTCAACGGTCACCCAATTAAGAGGCTTTTCAAGTGTCTCTCAATCACTTCTAAGTACGTCGACCATGAAGACTAGACGACATTCGGACTGCGCCGATTAAAAAATAAAATAAATTGTTTCAGGTAAAAGACACTTGTTCTGACTTACTTTTTGACGCTGAATCTGATATGCTTGGTGTTGTAGACATACTGGAACATTAAGCAGCTGCTGTTCAATTTTTTAGATTCCTAGGACCTTTTGTTGATCAGGCAAGTCTGACTGTGTGTGTGTGTGTGTGTGTGTGTGTGTGTGTGTGTGTGTGTGTGTGTGTGTGTGTGTGTGTGTGTGTGTGTGTGTGACTTCCGTTAATCTCCATTATGTATAACCATTCTAGTCATAGGCCTACTGTTTAAAAAAGCTGGTGAGAAATGATGACCAAAAGCTGACTAGCTGCTATATAGACAAATTTCAGAAAGCTCAGCTGCATGGTGCACTGCCACCAATACCAGTGTGCAGCATTTAAGGGTTTCTATTAAAAGAATAAGGAATGGCAAGTGAAAGGGTATTAGGAGGACTGTACTGGTCAAATGACGTAAACTGCACAGTTCCCTCGCCATTTGTGGCTCAAAGTGGGAGGTCACTCATGACACCATGACCCAAATGGCATTGAGGATTCACATGACTTCACTTGGCATATTAATTCATCTTTCAACTGTCTTCCAGGACATTCTTCCCAAAACATTGCAGCTCATTTGTCTGTAGTTAGATCGACGTATGATCGACCACACAGAGTTGGAAGTGGACTACAAAATAATTTACAGGCACATACAAAATGTGCATGGTGCCTGTCTGTGTTTTGGTAAATGGCACCATCATAATATGACATCCCAGTCTCCCACCTGTCCAGAGGGGTTTGAAAATGTCTGTCTGTCTGTCTGTCTGTCTGTCTGTCTGTCTGTCTGTCTGTCTGTCTGTCTGTCTGTCTGTCTGTCTGTCTGTCTGTCTGTCTGTCTGTCTGTCTGTCTGTCTGTCTGTCTGTCTAGATATATAACGACTGGCTGCCAAGGGTTATTGAGTGTGGGACAGGGAAATCTGCGGCGCCGATCTACAAGCTTTCAACAAACTCAGGATATGCATCAGAAATGTTCGTATTCTAGAAGAATCTTAAAACCGGAAATTAGGGATTCTTGCTATTTTCGCCCTCAGGTCATTTTCGGAACACATACATGACAAAAATAAAATTACGCTCATATCCTAGTACAATATATTGTTCCAGGGTGTATATTGAGTTCATATTTTACATAATATGCCGCATTTCAACAAACTCAGGATATGCATCAGAAATGTTTGTATTCTAGAAGAATCCTAAAACCGGAAATTAGGGATTCTTGCTATTTTCACCCTCAGGTCATTTTCGGAACACATACATGACAAAAATAAAATTACGCTCATATCCTAGTACAATATATTGTTCCAGGGTGTATATTGAGTTCAAATTTTACATAATATGCCGCATATCAACAAACTCAGGATATGCATCAGAAATGTTCGTATTCTAGAAGAATCCTAAAACCGGAAATTAGGGATTCTTGCTATTTTCACCCTCAGGTCATTTTCGGAACACATACATGACAAAAATAAAATTACGCTCATATCCTAGTACAATATATTGTTCCAGGGTGTATATTGAGTTCAAATTTTACATAATATGCCGCATATCAAAAAAATCAGGATATGCATCAGAAATGTTCGTATTCTAGAAGAATCGTAAAACCGGAAATTAGGGATTCTTGCTATTTTCGCCCTCAGGTCATTTTCGGAACACAAACATGACAAAAATAAAATTACGCTCATATCTTAGTACACTATATTGTTCCAGGGTGTATATTGAGTTCATATTTTACATAATATGCCGAATATCAACAAAACTCAGGATATGCATAAGAAATGTCCGTATTCTAGAAGAATCCTAAAACCGGAAATTAGGGATTCTTGCTCTTTTCGCCCAGTGTGAGTTGCTTCTTAGTGGGACCACTTTGTGCAACGTGAGAAGTCCTGGGGCGGTTTGGGACGACAGGGCCAAAAAGTCACTTTCTCAGTCAAATAGCTTGATTTCACTTTTTTTTTAGAGGGCTGTAACTTGAAAACTAGTACCCGTACATGCCTATAAACTGAGTTGCTTCTTAGTGGGACCACTTTGTGCCACGTGAGAAGTCCTGGGGCGGTTTGGGACGACAGGGCCAAAAAGTCACTTTCTCAGTCAAATAGCTTGATTTCACTTTTTTTTTTAGAGGGCTGTAACTTGAAAACTAGTACCCGTACATGCCTATAAACTGAGTTGCTTCTTAGTGGGACCACTTTGTGCCACGTGAGAAGTCCTGGGGCGGTTTGGGACGACAGGGCCAAAAAGTCACTTTCTCAGTCAAATAGCTTGATTTCACTTTTTTTTTAGAGGGCTGTAACTTGAAAAATAGTACCCGTACATGCCTATAAACTGAGTTGCTTCTTAGTGGGACCACTTTGTGCCACGTGAGAAGTCCTGGGGCGGTTTGGGACGACAGGGCCAAAAAGTCACTTTCTCAGTCAAATAGCTTGATTTCACTTTTTTTTTAGAGGGCTGTAACTTGAAAAATAGTACCCGTACATGCCTATAAACTGAGTTGCTTCTTAGTGGGACCACTTTGTGCCACGTGAGAAGTCCTGGGGCGGTTTGGGACGACAGGGCCAAAAAGTCACTTTCTCAGTCAAATAGCTTGATTTCACTTTTTTTTTTAGAGGGCTGTAACTTGAAAACTAGTACCCGTACATGCCTATAAACTGAGTTGCTTCTTAGTGGGACCACTTTGTGCCACGTGAGAAGTCCTGGGGAGGTTTGGGACGACAGGGCCAAAAAGTCACTTTCTCAGTCAAATAGCTTGATTTCACTTTTTTTTTGAGAGGGCTGTAAACTTGAAAACTAGTACCCGTACATGCCTAAAAACTGAGTTGCTTCTTAGTGGGACCACTTTGTGCCATGTGAGAAGTCCTGGGGCGGTTTGGGACGACAGGGCCAAAAAGTCACTTTCTCAGTCAAATAGCTTGATTTCACTTTTTTTTTTAGAGGGCTGTAACTTGAAAACTAGTACCCGTACATGCCTATAAACTGAGTTGCTTCTTAGTGGGACCACTTTGTGCCATGTGAGAAGTCCTGGGGCGGTTTGGGACGACAGGGCCAAAAAGTCACTTTCTCAGTCAAATAGCTTGATTTCACTTTTTTTTGAGAGGGCTGTAACTTGAAAACTAGCACCCGTACATGCCTATAAACTGAGTTGCTTCTTAGTGGGACCACTTTGTGCCACGTGAGAAGTCCTGGGCGGTTTGGGACGACAGGGCCAAAAAGTCACTTTCTCAGTCAAATAGCTTGATTTCACTTTTTTTTTGAGAGGGCTGTAACTTGAAAACTAGCACCCGTACATGCCTATAAACTGAGTTGCTTCTTAGTGGGACCACTTTGTGCCACGTGAGAAGTCCTGGGGCGGTTTGGGACGACAGGGCCAAAAAGTCACTTTCTCAGTCAAATAGCTTGATTTCACTTTTTTTTTGAGAGGGCTGTAACTTGAAAACTAGCACCCGTACATGCCTATAAACTGAGTTGCTTCTTAGTGGGACCACTTTGTGCCACGTGAGAAGTCCTGGGGCGGTTTGGGACGACAGGGCCAAAAAGTCACTTTCTCAGTCAAATAGCTTGATTTAACTTTTTTTTTTAGAGGGCTGTAACTTGAAAACTAGCACCCGTACATGCCTATAAACTGAGTTGCTTCTTAGTGGGACCACTTTGTGCCACGTGAGAAGTCCTGGGGCGGTTTGGGACGACAGGGCCAAAAAGTCACTTTCTCAGTCAAATAGCTTGATTTCACTTTTTTTTTAGAGGGCTGTAACTTGAAAACTAGCACCCGTACATGCCTATAAACTGAGTTGCTTCTTAGTGGGACCACTTTGTGCCACGTGAGAAGTCCTGGGGCGGTTTGGGACGACAGGGCCAAAAAGTCACTTTCTCAGTAAAATAGCTTGATTTCACTTTTTTTTTGAGAGGGCTGTAACTTGAAAACTAGCACCCGTACATGCCTATAAACTGAGTTGCTTCTTAGTGGGACCACTTTGTGCCACGTGAGAAGTCCTGGGGCGGTTTGGGACGACAGGGCCAAAAAGTCACTTTCTCAGTCAAATAGCTTGATTTCACTTTTTTTTTTGAGAGGGCTGTAACTTGAAAACTAGCACCCGTACATGCCTATAAACTGAGTTGCTTCTTAGTGGGACCAATTTGTGCCACGTGAGAAGTCCTGGGGCGGTTTGGGACGACAGGGCCAAAAAGTCACTTTCTCAGTCAAATAGCTTGATTTCACTTTTTTTTTGAGAGGGCTGTAACTTGAAAACTAGCACCCGTACATGCCTATAAACTGAGTTGCTTCTTAGTGGGACCACTTTGTGCCACGTGAGAAGTCCTGGGGCGGTTTGGGACGGCAGGGCCAAAAAGTCACTTTCTCAGTCAAATAGCTTGATTTCACTTTTTTTTTGAGAGGGCTGTAACTTGAAAACTAGCACCTGTACATGCCTATAAACTGAGTTGCTTCTTAGTGGGACCACTTTGTGCCACGTGAGAAGTCCTGGGGCGGTTTGGGACGACAGGGCCAAAAAGTCACTTTCTCAGTCAAATAGCTTGATTTCACTTTTTTTTTGAGAGGGCTGTAACTTGAAAAATAGTACCCGTACATGCCTATAAACTGAGTTGCTTCTTAGTGGGGCCACTTTGTGCCACGTGAGAAGTCCTGGGGCGGTTTGGGACGACAGGGCCAAAAAGTCACTTTCTCAGTCAAATAGCTTGATTTCACTTTTTTTTTTATAGGGCTGTAACTTGAAAAATAGTACCCGTACATGCCTATAAACTGAGTTGCTTCTTAGTGGGACCACTTTGTGCCACGTGAGAAGTCCTGGGGCGGTTTGGGACGACAGGGCCAAAAAGTCACTTTTCTCAGTCAAATAGCTTGATTTCACTTTTTTTTGAGAGGGCTGTAACTTGAAAACTAGCACCCGTACATGCCTATAAACTGAGTTGCTTCTTAGTGGGACCACTTTGTGCCACGTGAGAAGTCCTGGGGCGGTTTGGGACGACAGGGCCAAAAAGTAACTTTCTCAGTCAAATAGCTTGATTTCACTTTTTTTTTTAGAGGGCTGTAACTTGAAAACTAGCACCCGTACATGCCTATAAACTGAGTTGCTTCTCAGTGGGACCACTTTGTGCCACGTGAGAAGTCCTGGGGCGGTTTGGGACGACAGGGCCAAAAAGTCACTCTCTCAGTCAAATAGCTTGATTTCACTTTTTTTTGGAGAGGGCTGTAACTTGAAAACTAGTACCCGTACATGCCTATAAACTGAGTTGCTTCTTAGTGGGACCACTTTGTGCCACGTGAGAAGTCCTGGGGCGGTTTGGGACGACAGGGCCAAAAAGTCACTTTCTCAGTCAAATAGCTTGATTTCACTTTTTTTTAGAGGGCTGTAACTTGAAAACTAGTACCCGTACATGCCTATAAACTGAGTTGCTTCTTAGTGGGACCACTTTGTGCCACGTGAGAAGTCCTGGGGCGGTTTGGGACGACAGGGCCAAAAAGTCACTTTCTCAGTCAAATAGCTTGATTTCACTTTTCTTTTAGAGGGCTGTAACTTGAAAACTAGTACCCGTACATGCCTATAAACTGAGTTGCTTCTTAGTGGGACCACTTTGTGCCACGTGAGAAGTCCTGGGGCGGTTTGGGACGACAGGGCCAAAAAGTCACTTTCTCAGTCAAATAGCTTGATTTCACTTTTTTTTTAGAGGGCTGTAAACTTGAAAACTAGTACCCGTACATGCCTATAAACTGAGTTGCTTCTTAGTGGGACCACTTTGTGCCATGTGAGAAGTCCTGGGGCGGTTTGGGACGACAGGGCCAAAAAGTCACTTTCTCAGTCAAATAGCTTGATTTCACTTTTTTTTTGAGAGGGCTGTAACTTGAAAACTAGTACCCGTACATGCCTATAAACTGAGTTGCTTCTTAGTGGGACCACTTTGTGCCATGTGAGAAGTCCTGGGGCGGTTTGGGACGACAGGGCCAAAAAGTCACTTTCTCAGTCAAATAACTTGATTTCACTTTTTTTTTGAGAGGGCTGTAACTTGAAAACTAGTACCCGTACATGTCTATAAACTGAGTTGCTTCTTAGTGGGACCACTTTGTGCCATGTGAGAAGTCCTGGGGCGGTTTGGGACGACAGGGCCAAAAAGTCACTTTCTCAGTCAAATAGCTTGATTTCACTTTTTTTTTGAGAGGGCTGTAACTTGAAAACTAGTACCCGTACATGCCTATAAACTGAGTTGCTTCTTAGTGGGACCACTTTGTGCCATGTGAGAAGTCCTGGGGCGGTTTGGGACGACAGGGCCAAAAAGTCACTTTCTCAGTCAAATAGCTTGATTTCACTTTTTTTTTGAGAGGGCTGTAACTTGAAAACTAGTACCCGTACATGCCTATAAACTGAGTTGCTTCTTAGTGGGACCACTTTGTGCCATGTGAGAAGTCCTGGGGCGGTTTGGGACGACAGGGCCAAAAAGTCACTTTCTCAGTCAAATAACTTGATTTCACTTTTTTTTGAGAGGGCTGTAACTTGAAAACTAGTACCCGTACATGTCTATAAACTGAGTTGCTTCTTAGTGGGACCACTTTGTGCCATGTGAGAAGTCCTGGGGCGGTTTGGGACGACAGGGCCAAAAAGTCACTTTCTCAGTCAAATAGCTTGATTTCACTTTTTTTTTGAGAGGGCTGTAACTTGAAAACTAGTACCCGTACATGCCTATAAACTGAGTTGCTTCTTAGTGGGACCACTTTGTGCCATGTGAGAAGTCCTGGGGCGGTTTGGGACGACAGGGCCAAAAAGTCACTTTCTCAGTCAAATAGCTTGATTTCACATTTTTTTTGAGAGGGCTGTAACTTGAAAACTAGTACCCGTACATGCCTATAAACTGAGTTGCTTCTTAGTGGGACCACTTTGTGCCACGTGAGAAGTCCTGGGGCGGTTTGGGACGACAGGGCCAAAAAGTCACTTTCTCAGTCAAATAGCTTGATTTCACTTTTTTTTTGAGAGGGCTGTAACTTGAAAACTAGTACCCGTACATGTCTATAAACTGAGTTGCTTCTTAGTGGGACCACTTTGTGCCATGTGAGAAGTCCTGGGCGGTTTGGGACGACAGGGCCAAAAAGTCACTTTCTCAGTCAAATAGCTTGATTTCACTTTTTTTTTGAGAGGGCTGTAACTTGAAAACTAGTACCCGTACATGCCTATAAACTGAGTTGCTTCTTAGTGGGACCACTTTGTGCCATGTGAGAAGTCCTGGGGCGGTTTGGGACGACAGGGCCAAAAAGTCACTTTCTCAGTCAAATAGCTTGATTTCACTTTTTTTTGAGAGGGCTGTAACTTGAAAACTAGTACCCGTACATGCCTATAAACTGAGTTGCTTCTTAGTGGGACCACTTTGTGCCATGTGAGAAGTCCTGGGGCGGTTTGGGACGACAGGGCCAAAAAGTCACTTTCTCAGTCAAATAGCTTGATTTCACTTTTTTTTTGAGAGGGCTGTAACTTGAAAACTAGTACCCGTACATGCCTATAAACTGAGTTGCTTCTTAGTGGGACCACTTTGTGCCATGTGAGAAGTCCTGGGGCGGTTTGGGACGACAGGGCCAAAAAGTCACTTTCTCAGTCAAATAACTTGATTTCACTTTTTTTTTGAGAGGGCTGTAACTTGAAAACTAGTACCCGTACATGTCTATAAACTGAGTTGCTTCTTAGTGGGACCACTTTGTGCCATGTGAGAAGTCCTGGGGCGGTTTGGGACGACAGGGCCAAAAAGTCACTTTCTCAGTCAAATAGCTTGATTTCACTTTTTTTTTGAGAGGGCTGTAACTTGAAAACTAGTACCCGTACATGCCTATAAACTGAGTTGCTTCTTAGTGGGACCACTTTGTGCCATGTGAGAAGTCCTGGGGCGGTTTGGGACGACAGGGCCAAAAAGTCACTTTCTCAGTCAAATAGCTTGATTTCACATTTTTTTTGAGAGGGCTGTAACTTGAAAACTAGTACCCGTACATGCCTATAAACTGAGTTGCTTCTTAGTGGGACCACTTTGTGCCACGTGAGAAGTCCTGGGGCGGTTTGGGACGACAGGGCCAAAAAGTAACTTTCTCAGTCAAATAGCTTGATTTCACTTTTTTTTTTAGAGGGCTGTAACTTGAAAACTAGTACCCGTACATGCCTATAAACTGAGTTGCTTCTTAGTGGGACCACTTTGTGCCATGTGAGAAGTCCTGGGGCGGTTTGGGACGACAGGGCCAAAAAGTCACTTTCTCAGTCAAATAGCTTGATTTCACTTTTTTTTTAGAGGGCTGTAACTTGAAAACTAGTACCCGTACATGCCTATAAACTGAGTTGCTTCTTAGTGGGACCACTTTGTGCCATGTGAGAAGTCCTGGGGCGGTTTGGGACGACAGGGCCAAAAAGTCACTTTCTCAGTCAAATAGCTTGATTTCACTTTTTTTTGAGAGGGCTGTAAACTTGAAAACTAGTACCCGTACATGCCTATAAACTGAGTTGCTTCTTAGTGGGACCACTTTGTGCCATGTGAGAAGTCCTGGGGCGGTTTGGGACGACAGGGCCAAAAAGTCACTTTCTCAGTCAAATAACTTGATTTCACTTTTTTTTTGAGAGGGCTGTAACTTGAAAACTAGTACCCGTACATGTCTATAAACTGAGTTGCTTCTTAGTGGGACCACTTTGTGCCATGTGAGAAGTCCTGGGCGGTTTGGGACGACAGGGCCAAAAAGTCACTTTCTCAGTCAAATAGCTTGATTTCACTTTTTTTTTTAGAGGGCTGTAACTTGAAAACTAGTACCCGTACATGCCTATAAACTGAGTTGCTTCTTAGTGGGACCACTTTGTGCCATGTGAGAAGTCCTGGGGCGGTTTGGGACGACAGGGCCAAAAAGTCACTTTCTCAGTCAAATAACTTGATTTCACTTTTTTTTTGAGAGGGCTGTAACTTGAAAACTAGTACCCGTACATGTCTATAAACTGAGTTGCTTCTTAGTGGGACCACTTTGTGCCATGTGAGAAGTCCTGGGGCGGTTTGGGACGACAGGGCCAAAAAGTCACTTTCTCAGTCAAATAGCTTGATTTCACTTTTTTTTTGAGAGGGCTGTAACTTGAAAACTAGTACCCGTACATGCCTATAGACCGATTCCGTACCGGTTTCATGGTTGCAGCCTACGTATTTCCTGTAGGCGGACTCGACATAGCTGCGGGAGTAAAACCCTCACCAGGCGCACCTCTTCCACTACAGTGAACGGCAGAGTGACTGATGTTAGTTTGCCTCAAACTTTACTCCTTTACCTGCTTTTTTACTAACACTAACATTACAAAAATGCCCAGAACATCGAGATGAACCTGTGTAGTTTATGGCTGCTCCAACAGTAGTGGCAACATAAAAAAAAAAAAAAAAAACGGAATGTCTAATATCCACCTCGGTGGCGGAGACCAGAGCCATTGAGTAATGGTTGAGACAAAGCAGTGAAGGGTCCTGAAAGATACGTAATTTCAGAATACCCAATCTTTCTGTTTTATGAACACAAGGCTGCTGTATTTTATACCTCATACTAAGCATTTAAAGTATGAGGTATAAAGTACAGCAGCCTTGTGTTAATAAACAGAAAGATTTGGTATTGGGTAAGACTTGCGTTATGTATCTTTCACTGCTTTGTCTCAACCATTACTCAATGGCTCTGGTCTCCGCCACAGCGGTGGATATTAGACATTCCGTTTTATTTTTATTTTTATGTTGCCACTACTGTTGGAGCAGCCATAAACTACACAGGTTCATCTCGATGTTCTGGGCATCTTTGTAATGTTAGTGTTAGTAAAAAAGCAGGTAAAGGAGTAAAGTTTGAGGCAAACTAACATCAGTCACTCTGCCGTTCACTGTAGTGGAAGAGGTGCGCCTGGTGAGGGTTTTACTCCCGCAGCTATGTCGAGTCCGCCTACAGGAAATACGTAGGCTGCGACCATGAAACCGGTACGGAATCGGTCTATAAACTGAGTTGCTTCTTAGTGGGACCACTTTGTGCCATGTGAGAAGTCCTGGGGCGGTTTGGGACGACAGGGCCAAAAAGTCACTTTCTCAGTCAAATAGCTTGATTTCACTTTTTTTTTGAGAGGGCTGTAACTTGAAAACTAGTACCCGTACATGCCTATAAACTGAGTTGCTTCTTAGTGGGACCACTTTGTGCCATGTGAGAAGTCCTGGGGCGGTTTGGGACGACAGGGCCAAAAAGTCACTTTCTCAGTCAAATAACTTGATTTCACTTTTTTTTTGAGAGGGCTGTAACTTGAAAACTAGTACCCGTACATGTCTATAAACTGAGTTGCTTCTTAGTGGGACCACTTTGTGCCATGTGAGAAGTCCTGGGGCGGTTTGGGACGACAGGGCCAAAAAGTCACTTTCTCAGTCAAATAGCTTGATTTCACTTTTTTTTTGAGAGGGCTGTAACTTGAAAACTAGTACCCGTACATGCCTATAAACTGAGTTGCTTCTTAGTGGGACCACTTTGTGCCATGTGAGAAGTCCTGGGGCGGTTTGGGACGACAGGGCCAAAAAGTCACTTTCTCAGTCAAATAGCTTGATTTCACATTTTTTTTGAGAGGGCTGTAACTTGAAAACTAGTACCCGTACATGCCTATAAACTGAGTTGCTTCTTAGTGGGACCACTTTGTGCCACGTGAGAAGTCCTGGGGCGGTTTGGGACGACAGGGCCAAAAAGTCACTTTCTCAGTCAAATAGCTTGATTTCACTTTTTTTTTGAGAGGGCTGTAACTTGAAAACTAGTACCCGTACATGTCTATAAACTGAGTTGCTTCTTAGTGGGACCACTTTGTGCCATGTGAGAAGTCCTGGGCGGTTTGGGACGACAGGGCCAAAAAGTCACTTTCTCAGTCAAATAGCTTGATTTCACTTTTTTTTTGAGAGGGCTGTAACTTGAAAACTAGTACCCGTACATGCCTATAAACTGAGTTGCTTCTTAGTGGGACCACTTTGTGCCATGTGAGAAGTCCTGGGGCGGTTTGGGACGACAGGGCCAAAAAGTCACTTTCTCAGTCAAATAGCTTGATTTCACTTTTTTTTGAGAGGGCTGTAACTTGAAAACTAGTACCCGTACATGCCTATAAACTGAGTTGCTTCTTAGTGGGACCACTTTGTGCCATGTGAGAAGTCCTGGGGCGGTTTGGGACGACAGGGCCAAAAAGTCACTTTCTCAGTCAAATAGCTTGATTTCACTTTTTTTTTGAGAGGGCTGTAACTTGAAAACTAGTACCCGTACATGCCTATAAACTGAGTTGCTTCTTAGTGGGACCACTTTGTGCCATGTGAGAAGTCCTGGGGCGGTTTGGGACGACAGGGCCAAAAAGTCACTTTCTCAGTCAAATAACTTGATTTCACTTTTTTTTTGAGAGGGCTGTAACTTGAAAACTAGTACCCGTACATGTCTATAAACTGAGTTGCTTCTTAGTGGGACCACTTTGTGCCATGTGAGAAGTCCTGGGGCGGTTTGGGACGACAGGGCCAAAAAGTCACTTTCTCAGTCAAATAGCTTGATTTCACTTTTTTTTTGAGAGGGCTGTAACTTGAAAACTAGTACCCGTACATGCCTATAAACTGAGTTGCTTCTTAGTGGGACCACTTTGTGCCATGTGAGAAGTCCTGGGGCGGTTTGGGACGACAGGGCCAAAAAGTCACTTTCTCAGTCAAATAGCTTGATTTCACATTTTTTTTGAGAGGGCTGTAACTTGAAAACTAGTACCCGTACATGCCTATAAACTGAGTTGCTTCTTAGTGGGACCACTTTGTGCCACGTGAGAAGTCCTGGGGCGGTTTGGGACGACAGGGCCAAAAAGTAACTTTCTCAGTCAAATAGCTTGATTTCACTTTTTTTTTTAGAGGGCTGTAACTTGAAAACTAGTACCCGTACATGCCTATAAACTGAGTTGCTTCTTAGTGGGACCACTTTGTGCCATGTGAGAAGTCCTGGGGCGGTTTGGGACGACAGGGCCAAAAAGTCACTTTCTCAGTCAAATAGCTTGATTTCACTTTTTTTTTAGAGGGCTGTAACTTGAAAACTAGTACCCGTACATGCCTATAAACTGAGTTGCTTCTTAGTGGGACCACTTTGTGCCATGTGAGAAGTCCTGGGGCGGTTTGGGACGACAGGGCCAAAAAGTCACTTTCTCAGTCAAATAGCTTGATTTCACTTTTTTTTGAGAGGGCTGTAAACTTGAAAACTAGTACCCGTACATGCCTATAAACTGAGTTGCTTCTTAGTGGGACCACTTTGTGCCATGTGAGAAGTCCTGGGGCGGTTTGGGACGACAGGGCCAAAAAGTCACTTTCTCAGTCAAATAACTTGATTTCACTTTTTTTTTGAGAGGGCTGTAACTTGAAAACTAGTACCCGTACATGTCTATAAACTGAGTTGCTTCTTAGTGGGACCACTTTGTGCCATGTGAGAAGTCCTGGGCGGTTTGGGACGACAGGGCCAAAAAGTCACTTTCTCAGTCAAATAGCTTGATTTCACTTTTTTTTTTAGAGGGCTGTAACTTGAAAACTAGTACCCGTACATGCCTATAAACTGAGTTGCTTCTTAGTGGGACCACTTTGTGCCATGTGAGAAGTCCTGGGGCGGTTTGGGACGACAGGGCCAAAAAGTCACTTTCTCAGTCAAATAACTTGATTTCACTTTTTTTTTGAGAGGGCTGTAACTTGAAAACTAGTACCCGTACATGCCTATAAACTGAGTTGCTTCTTAGTGGGACCACTTTGTGCCATGTGAGAAGTCCTGGGGCGGTTTGGGACGACAGGGCCAAAAAGTCACTTTCTCAGTCAAATAGCTTGATTTCACTTTTTTTTTGAGAGGGCTGTAACTTGAAAACTAGTACCCGTACATGCCTATAAACTGAGTTGCTTCTTAGTGGGAAAAGTAGTTTGCTAATGCTAATCTTCTCTGTATCGTTCCAAATTTATTATATGTGCAGCAGAAGCTGACACATGAGTACCCTGGCTAGTCCAAATAGATATAGGTCTCAGTGTGGACATCCATGGGTCTCCCGGCTGAAGCTAACTGGGGAGACCCGCCGCTGTGGCAGTCACCATTGGAATCGGGGCAAAAAAGTAAGTGGGAATACATGCCCCTTGATTTGAAAAGGGGGGCTGGGGACCGGAAGTAGGCGTTTACGGCTGGGGACAGGAAGTTGGTGTTTACACCCACTTCCTGAGGTCGTAGAGAGACAGGACCACGACCATTGGAATCGGGGCAAAAAAGTAAGTGGGAATACATGCCCCTTGATTTGAAAAGGGGGGCTGGGGACCGGAAGTAGGCGTTTACGGCTGGGGACAGGAAGTAGGCGTTTACACCAACTTCCTGAGGTCGTAGAGAGACAGGACCACCACCATTGGAATCGGGGCAAAAAAGTAAGTGGGAATAC
The DNA here is from genome assembly GCF_964188405.1 of Protomyctophum parallelum. NCBI lineage: Eukaryota > Metazoa > Chordata > Actinopteri > Myctophiformes > Myctophidae > Protomyctophum > Protomyctophum parallelum. The sequence continues at coordinate 52,465,886 of NC_139708.1, forward strand.
ATGCCCCTTGATTTGAAAAGGGGGGCTGGGGACCGGAAGTAGGCGTTTACGGCTGGGGACAGGAAGTAGGCGTTTACACCCACTTCCTGAGGTCGTAGAGAGACAGGACCACCACCATTGGAATCGGGGCACAAAAGTAAGTGGGAATACATGCCCCTTGATTTGAAAAGGGGGGCTGGGGACCGGAAGTAGGCGTTTACGGCTGGGGACAGGAAGTAGGCGTTTACACCAACTTCCTGAGGTCGTAGAGAGACAGGACCACCACCATTGGAATCGGGGCAAAAAAGTAAGTGGGAATACATGCCCCTTGATTTGAAAAGGGGGGCTGGGGACCGGAAATAGGCGTTTAAGGCTTTACACCCACTTCCTGAGGTCGTAGAGAGACAGGACCACGACCATTGGAATCGGGGCAAAAAAGTGGGAATACATGCCCCTTGATTTGAAAAGGGGGGCTGGGGACCGGAAGTAGGCGTTTACGGCTGGGGACAGGAAGTAGGCGTTTACACCCACTTCCTGAGGTCGTAGAGAGACAGGCCCACGACCATTGGAATCGGGGCAAAAAAGTGGGAATACATGCCCCTTGATTTGAAAAGGGGGGCTGGGGACCGGAAGTAGGCGTTTACGGCTGGGGACAGGAAGTAGGCGTTTACACCCACTTCCTGAGGTCGTAGAGAGACAGGACCACCACCATTGGAATCGGGGCAAGAAAGTAAGTGGGAATACATGCCCCTCGATTTGAAAAGGGGGGCTGGGGACCGGAAGTAGGCGTTTACGGCTGGGGACAGGAAGTAGGCGTTTACACCCACTTCCTGAGGTCGTAGAGAGACAGGACCAAATTTATTATATGTGCAGCAGAAGCTGACACATGAGTACCCTGGCTAGTACCCTGGCTAGTCCAAATAGATATAGGTCTCAGTGTGGACATCCATGGGTCTCCCGGCTGAAGCTAACTGGGGAGACCCGCCGCTGTGGCAGTCACCATTGGAATCGGGGCAAAAAAGTAAGTGGGAATACATGCCCCTTGATTTGAAAAGGGGGGCTGGGGACCGGAAGTAGGCGTTTACGGCTGGGGACAGGAAGTTGGTGTTTACACCCACTTCCTGAGGTCGTAGAGAGACAGGACCACGACCATTGGAATCGGGGCAAAAAAGTAAGTGGGAATACATGCCCCTTGATTTGAAAAGGGGGGCTGGGGACCGGAAGTAGGCGTTTACGGCTGGGGACAGGAAGTAGGCGTTTACACCAACTTCCTGAGGTCGTAGAGAGACAGGACCACCACCATTGGAATCGGGGCAAAAAAGTAAGTGGGAATACATGCCCCTTGATTTGAAAAGGGGGGCTGGGGACCGGAAGTAGGCGTTTACGGCTGGGGACAGGAAGTAGGCGTTTACACCCACTTCCTGAGGTCGTAGAGAGACAGGTCAACACCATTGGAATCGGGGCACAAAAGTAAGTGGGAATACATGCCCCTTGATTTGAAAAGGGGGGCTGGGGACCGGAAGTAGGCGTTTACGGCTGGGGACAGGAAGTAGGCGTTTACACCAACTTCCTGAGGTCGTAGAGAGACAGGACCACCACCATTGGAATCGGGGCAAAAAAGTAAGTGGGAATACATACCCCTTGATTTGAAAAGGGGGTCTGGGGACCGGAAATAGGCGTTTAAGGCTGGGGACCGGAAGTAGGCGTTTACACCCACTTCCTGAGGTCGTAGAGAGACTGGACCACCACCATTGGAATCGGGGCAAAAAAGTAAGTGGGAATACATGCCCCTTGATTTGAAAAGGGGGGCTGGGGACCGGAAGTAGGCGTTTACGGCTGGGGACAGGAAGTAGGCGTTTACACCCACTTCCTGAGGTCGTAGAGAGACAGGACCACCACCATTGGAATCGGGGCAAAAAAGTAAGTGGGAATACATGCCCCTTGATTTGAAAAGGGGGGCTGGGGACCGGAAATAGGCGTTTAAGGCTTTACACCCACTTCCTGAGGTCGTAGAGAGACAGGACCACGACCATTGGAATCGGGGCAAAAAAGTGGGAATACATGCCCCTTGATTTGAAAAGGGGGGCTGGGGACCGGAAGTAGGCGTTTACGGCTGGGGACAGGAAGTAGGCGTTTACACCCACTTCCTGAGGTCGTAGAGAGACAGGCCCACGACCATTGGAATCGGGGCAAAAAAGTGGGAATACATGCCCCTTGATTTGAAAAGGGGGGCTGGGGACCGGAAGTAGGCGTTTACGGCTGGGGACAGGAAGTAGGCGTTTACACCCACTTCCTGAGGTCGTAGAGAGACAGGACCACCACCATTGGAATCGGGGCAAGAAAGTAAGTGGGAATACATGCCCCTCGATTTGAAAAGGGGGGCTGGGGACCGGAAGTAGGCGTTTACGGCTGGGGACAGGAAGTAGGCGTTTACACCCACTTCCTGAGGTCGTAGAGAGACAGGACCACCACCATTGGAATCGGGGCAAAAAAGTAAGTGGGAATACATGCCCCTTGATTTGAAAAGGGGGGCTGGGGACCGGAAGTAGGCGTTTACGGCTGGGGACAGGAAGTAGGCGTTTACACCCACTTCCTGAGGTCGTAGAGAGACAGGACCACGACCATTGGAATCGGGGCAAAAAAGTAAGTGGGAATACATGCCCCTTGATTTGAAAAGGGGGGCTGGGGACCGGAAGTAGGCGTTTACGGCTGGGGACAGGAAGTAGGCGTTTACACCCACTTCCTGAGGTCGTAGAGAGACAGGACCACCACCATTGGAATCGGGGCACAAAAGTAAGTGGGAATACATGCCCCTTGATTTGAAAAGGGGGGCTGGGGACCGGAAGTAGGCGTTTACGGCTGGGGACAGGAAGTAGGCGTTTACACCCACTTCCTGAGGTCGTAGAGAGACAGGACCACCACCATTGGAATCGGGGCAAAAAAGTAAGTGGGAATACATGCCCCTTGATTTGAAAAGGGGGGCTGGGGACCGGAAGTAGGCGTTTACGGCTGGGGACAGGAAGTAGGCGTTTACACCCACTTCCTGAGGTCGTAGAGAGACAGGACCACCACCATTGGAATCGGGGCAAAAAAGTAAGTGGGAATACATGCCCCTTGATTTGAAAAGGGGGGCTGGGGACCGGAAATAGGCGTTTAAGGCTTTACACCCACTTCCTGAGGTCGTAGAGAGACAGGACCACGACCATTGGAATCGGGGCAAAAAAGTGGGAATACATGCCCCTTGATTTGAAAAGGGGGGCTGGGGACCGGAAGTAGGCGTTTACGGCTGGGGACAGGAAGTAGGCGTTTACACCCACTTCCTGAGGTCGTAGAGAGACAGGCCCACGACCATTGGAATCGGGGCAAAAAAGTGGGAATACATGCCCCTTGATTTGAAAAGGGGGGCTGGGGACCGGAAGTAGGCGTTTACGGCTGGGGACAGGAAGTAGGCGTTTACACCCACTTCCTGAGGTCGTAGAGAGACAGGACCACCACCATTGGAATCGGGGCAAGAAAGTAAGTGGGAATACATGCCCCTCGATTTGAAAAGGGGGGCTGGGGACCGGAAGTAGGCGTTTACGGCTGGGGACAGGAAGTAGGCGTTTACACCCACTTCCTGAGGTCGTAGAGAGACAGGACCACCACCATTGGAATCGGGGCAAAAAAGTAAGTGGGAATACATGCCCCTTGATTTGAAAAGGGGGGCTGGGGACCGGAAGTAGGCGTTTACGGCTGGGGACAGGAAGTAGGCGTTTACACCCACTTCCTGAGGTCGTAGAGAGACAGGACCACGACCATTGGAATCGGGGCAAAAAAGTAAGTGGGAATACATGCCCCTTGATTTGAAAAGGGGGGCTGGGGACCGGAAGTAGGCGTTTACGGCTGGGGACAGGAAGTAGGCGTTTACACCCACTTCCTGAGGTCGTAGAGAGACAGGACCACCACCATTGGAATCGGGGCACAAAAGTAAGTGGGAATACATGCCCCTTGATTTGAAAAGGGGGGCTGGGGACCGGAAGTAGGCGTTTACGGCTGGGGACAGGAAGTAGGCGTTTACACCCACTTCCTGAGGTCGTAGAGAGACAGGACCACCACCATTGGAATCGGGGCAAAAAAGTAAGTGGGAATACATGCCCCTTGATTTGAAAAGGGGGGCTGGGGACCGGAAATAGGCGTTTAAGGCTTTACACCCACTTCCTGAGGTCGTAGAGAGACAGGACCACGACCATTGGAATCGGGGCAAAAAAGTGGGAATACATGCCCCTTGATTTGAAAAGGGGGGCTGGGGACCGGAAGTAGGCGTTTACGGCTGGGGACAGGAAGTAGGCGTTTACACCCACTTCCTGAGGTCGTAGAGAGACAGGACCACGACCATTGGAATCGGGGCAAAAAAGTGGGAATACATGCCCCTTGATTTGAAAAGGGGGGCTGGGGACCGGAAGTAGGCGTTTACGGCTGGGGACAGGAAGTAGGCGTTTACACCCACTTCCTGTGGTCGTAGAGAGACAGGACCACCACCATTGGAATCGGGGCAAAAAAGTAAGTGGGAATACATGCCCCTTGATTTGAAAAGGGGGGCTGGGGACCGGAAGTAGGCGTTTACGGCTGGGGACAGGAAGTAGGCGTTTACACCCACTTCCTGAGGTCGTAGAGAGACAGGACCACGACCATTGGAATCGGGGCAAAAAAGTAAGTGGGAATACATGCCCCTTGATTTGAAAAGGGGGGCTGGGGACCGGAAGTAGGCGTTTACGGCTGGGGACAGGAAGTAGGCGTTTACACCCACTTCCTGAGGTCGTAGAGAGACAGGACCACCACCATTGGAATCGGGGCACAAAAGTAAGTGGGAATACATGCCCCTTGATTTGAAAAGGGGGGCTGGGGACCGGAAGTAGGCGTTTACGGCTGGGGACAGGAAGTAGGCGTTTACACCCACTTCCTGAGGTCGTAGAGAGACAGGACCACCACCATTGGAATCGGGGCAAAAAAGTAAGTGGGAATACATGCCCCTTGATTTGAAAAGGGGGGCTGGGGACCGGAAATAGGCGTTTAAGGCTTTACACCCACTTCCTGAGGTCGTAGAGAGACAGGACCACGACCATTGGAATCGGGGCAAAAAAGTGGGAATACATGCCCCTTGATTTGAAAAGGGGGGCTGGGGACCGGAAGTAGGCGTTTACGGCTGGGGACAGGAAGTAGGCGTTTACACCCACTTCCTGAGGTCGTAGAGAGACAGGACCACGACCATTGGAATCGGGGCAAAAAAGTGGGAATACATGCCCCTTGATTTGAAAAGGGGGGCTGGGGACCGGAAGTAGGCGTTTACGGCTGGGGACAGGAAGTAGGCGTTTACACCCACTTCCTGAGGTCGTAGAGAGACAGGACCACCACCATTGGAATCGGGGCAAGAAAGTAAGTGGGAATACATGCCCCTCGATTTGAAAAGGGGGGCTGGGGACCGGAAGTAGGCGTTTACGGCTGGGGACAGGAAGTAGGCGTTTACACCCACTTCCTGAGGTCGTAGAGAGACAGGACCACCACCATTGGAATCGGGGCAAAAAAGTAAGTGGGAATACATGCCCCTTGATTTGAAAAGGGGGGCTGGGGACCGGAAGTAGGCGTTTACGGCTGGGGACAGGAAGTAGGCGTTTACACCCACTTCCTGAGGTCGTAGAGAGACAGGACCACGACCATTGGAATCGGGGCAAAAAAGTAAGTGGGAATACATGCCCCTTGATTTGAAAAGGGGGGCTGGGGACCGGAAGTAGGCGTTTACGGCTGGGGACAGGAAGTAGGCGTTTACACCCACTTCCTGAGGTCGTAGAGAGACAGGACCACCACCATTGGAATCGGGGCACAAAAGTAAGTGGGAATACATGCCCCTTGATTTGAAAAGGGGGGCTGGGGACCGGAAGTAGGCGTTTACGGCTGGGGACAGGAAGTAGGCGTTTACACCCACTTCCTGAGGTCGTAGAGAGACAGGACCACCACCATTGGAATCGGGGCAAAAAAGTAAGTGGGAATACATGCCCCTTGATTTGAAAAGGGGGGCTGGGGACCGGAAATAGGCGTTTAAGGCTTTACACCCACTTCCTGAGGTCGTAGAGAGACAGGACCACGACCATTGGAATCGGGGCAAAAAAGTGGGAATACATGCCCCTTGATTTGAAAAGGGGGGCTGGGGACCGGAAGTAGGCGTTTACGGCTGGGGACAGGAAGTAGGCGTTTACACCCACTTCCTGAGGTCGTAGAGAGACAGGACCACGACCATTGGAATCGGGGCAAAAAAGTGGGAATACATGCCCCTTGATTTGAAAAGGGGGGCTGGGGACCGGAAGTAGGCGTTTACGGCTGGGGACAGGAAGTAGGCGTTTACACCCACTTCCTGAGGTCGTAGAGAGACAGGACCACCACCATTGGAATCGGGGCAAAAAAGTAAGTGGGAATACATGCCCCTTGATTTGAAAAGGGGGGCTGGGGACCGGAAGTAGGCGTTTACGGCTGGGGACAGGAAGTAGGCGTTTACACCCACTTCCTGAGGTCGTAGAGAGACAGGACCACGACCATTGGAATCGGGGCAAAAAAGTAAGTGGGAATACATGCCCCTTGATTTGAAAAGGGGGGCTGGGGACCGGAAGTAGGCGTTTACGGCTGGGGACAGGAAGTAGGCGTTTACACCCACTTCCTGAGGTCGTAGAGAGACAGGACCACGACCATTGGAATCGGGGCAAAAAAGTAAGTGGGAATACATGCCCCTTGATTTGAAAAGGGGGGCTGGGGACCGGAAGTAGGCGTTTACGGCTGGGGACAGGAAGTAGGCGTTTACACCCACTTCCTGAGGTCGTAGAGAGACAGGACCACCACCATTGGAATCGGGGCACAAAAGTAAGTGGGAATACATGCCCCTTGATTTGAAAAGGGGGGCTGGGGACCGGAAGTAGGCGTTTACGGCTGGGGACAGGAAGTAGGCGTTTACACCCACTTCCTGAGGTCGTAGAGAGACAGGACCACCACCATTGGAATCGGGGCAAAAAAGTAAGTGGGAATACATGCCCCTTGATTTGAAAAGGGGGGCTGGGGACCGGAAATAGGCGTTTAAGGCTTTACACCCACTTCCTGAGGTCGTAGAGAGACAGGACCACGACCATTGGAATCGGGGCAAAAAAGTGGGAATACATGCCCCTTGATTTGAAAAGGGGGGCTGGGGACCGGAAGTAGGCGTTTACGGCTGGGGACAGGAAGTAGGCGTTTACACCCACTTCCTGAGGTCGTAGAGAGACAGGACCACGACCATTGGAATCGGGGCAAAAAAGTGGGAATACATGCCCCTTGATTTGAAAAGGGGGGCTGGGGACCGGAAGTAGGCGTTTACGGCTGGGGACAGGAAGTAGGCGTTTACACCCACTTCCTGAGGTCGTAGAGAGACAGGACCACCACCATTGGAATCGGGGCAAGAAAGTAAGTGGGAATACATGCCCCTTGATTTGAAAAGGGGGGCTGGGGACCGGAAATAGGCGTTTAAGGCTTTACACCCACTTCCTGAGGTCGTAGAGAGACAGGACCACGACCATTGGAATCGGGGCAAAAAAGTGGGAATACATGCCCCTTGATTTGAAAAGGGGGGCTGGGGACCGGAAGTAGGCGTTTACGGCTGGGGACAGGAAGTAGGCGTTTACACCCACTTCCTGAGGTCGTAGAGAGACAGGACCACGACCATTGGAATCGGGGCAAAAAAGTGGGAATACATGCCCCTTGATTTGAAAAGGGGGGCTGGGGACCGGAAGTAGGCGTTTACGGCTGGGGACAGGAAGTAGGCGTTTACACCCACTTCCTGAGGTCGTAGAGAGACAGGACCACCACCATTGGAATCGGGGCAAGAAAGTAAGTGGGAATACATGCCCCTCGATTTGAAAAGGGGGGCTGGGGACCGGAAGTAGGCGTTTACGGCTGGGGACAGGAAGTAGGCGTTTACACCCACTTCCTGAGGTCGTAGAGAGACAGGACCACCACCATTGGAATCGGGGCAAAAAAGTAAGTGGGAATACATGCCCCTTGATTTGAAAAGGGGGGCTGGGGACCGGAAGTAGGCGTTTACGGCTGGGGACAGGAAGTAGGCGTTTACACCCACTTCCTGAGGTCGTAGAGAGACAGGACCACGACCATTGGAATCGGGGCAAAAAAGTGGGAATACATGCCCCTTGATTTGAAAAGGGGGGCTGGGGACCGGAAGTAGGCGTTTACGGCTGGGGACAGGAAGTAGGCGTTTACACCCACTTCCTGAGGTCGTAGAGAGACAGGCCCACGACCATTGGAATCGGGGCAAAAAAGTGGGAATACATGCCCCTTGATTTGAAAAGGGGGGCTGGGGACCGGAAGTAGGCGTTTACGGCTGGGGACAGGAAGTAGGCGTTTACACCCACTTCCTGAGGTCGTAGAGAGACAGGACCACCACCATTGGAATCGGGGCAAGAAAGTAAGTGGGAATACATGCCCCTCGATTTGAAAAGGGGGGCTGGGGACCGGAAGTAGGCGTTTACGGCTGGGGACAGGAAGTAGGCGTTTACACCCACTTCCTGAGGTCGTAGAGAGACAGGACCACCACCATTGGAATCGGGGCAAAAAAGTAAGTGGGAATACATGCCCCTTGATTTGAAAAGGGGGGCTGGGGACCGGAAGTAGGCGTTTACGGCTGGGGACAGGAAGTAGGCGTTTACACCCACTTCCTGAGGTCGTAGAGAGACAGGACCACGACCATTGGAATCGGGGCAAAAAAGTAAGTGGGAATACATGCCCCTTGATTTGAAAAGGGGGGCTGGGGACCGGAAGTAGGCGTTTACGGCTGGGGACAGGAAGTAGGCGTTTACACCCACTTCCTGAGGTCGTAGAGAGACAGGACCACCACCATTGGAATCGGGGCACAAAAGTAAGTGGGAATACATGCCCCTTGATTTGAAAAGGGGGGCTGGGGACCGGAAGTAGGCGTTTACGGCTGGGGACAGGAAGTAGGCGTTTACACCCACTTCCTGAGGTCGTAGAGAGACAGGACCACCACCATTGGAATCGGGGCAAAAAAGTAAGTGGGAATACATGCCCCTTGATTTGAAAAGGGGGGCTGGGGACCGGAAATAGGCGTTTAAGGCTTTACACCCACTTCCTGAGGTCGTAGAGAGACAGGACCACGACCATTGGAATCGGGGCAAAAAAGTGGGAATACATGCCCCTTGATTTGAAAAGGGGGGCTGGGGACCGGAAGTAGGCGTTTACGGCTGGGGACAGGAAGTAGGCGTTTACACCCACTTCCTGAGGTCGTAGAGAGACAGGACCACGACCATTGGAATCGGGGCAAAAAAGTGGGAATACATGCCCCTTGATTTGAAAAGGGGGGCTGGGGACCGGAAGTAGGCGTTTACGGCTGGGGACAGGAAGTAGGCGTTTACACCCACTTCCTGTGGTCGTAGAGAGACAGGACCACCACCATTGGAATCGGGGCAAAAAAGTAAGTGGGAATACATGCCCCTTGATTTGAAAAGGGGGGCTGGGGACCGGAAGTAGGCGTTTACGGCTGGGGACAGGAAGTAGGCGTTTACACCCACTTCCTGAGGTCGTAGAGAGACAGGACCACGACCATTGGAATCGGGGCAAAAAAGTAAGTGGGAATACATGCCCCTTGATTTGAAAAGGGGGGCTGGGGACCGGAAGTAGGCGTTTACGGCTGGGGACAGGAAGTAGGCGTTTACACCCACTTCCTGAGGTCGTAGAGAGACAGGACCACCACCATTGGAATCGGGGCACAAAAGTAAGTGGGAATACATGCCCCTTGATTTGAAAAGGGGGGCTGGGGACCGGAAGTAGGCGTTTACGGCTGGGGACAGGAAGTAGGCGTTTACACCCACTTCCTGAGGTCGTAGAGAGACAGGACCACCACCATTGGAATCGGGGCAAAAAAGTAAGTGGGAATACATGCCCCTTGATTTGAAAAGGGGGGCTGGGGACCGGAAATAGGCGTTTAAGGCTTTACACCCACTTCCTGAGGTCGTAGAGAGACAGGACCACGACCATTGGAATCGGGGCAAAAAAGTGGGAATACATGCCCCTTGATTTGAAAAGGGGGGCTGGGGACCGGAAGTAGGCGTTTACGGCTGGGGACAGGAAGTAGGCGTTTACACCCACTTCCTGAGGTCGTAGAGAGACAGGACCACGACCATTGGAATCGGGGCAAAAAAGTGGGAATACATGCCCCTTGATTTGAAAAGGGGGGCTGGGGACCGGAAGTAGGCGTTTACGGCTGGGGACAGGAAGTAGGCGTTTACACCCACTTCCTGAGGTCGTAGAGAGACAGGACCACCACCATTGGAATCGGGGCAAGAAAGTAAGTGGGAATACATGCCCCTCGATTTGAAAAGGGGGGCTGGGGACCGGAAGTAGGCGTTTACGGCTGGGGACAGGAAGTAGGCGTTTACACCCACTTCCTGAGGTCGTAGAGAGACAGGACCACCACCATTGGAATCGGGGCAAAAAAGTAAGTGGGAATACATGCCCCTTGATTTGAAAAGGGGGGCTGGGGACCGGAAGTAGGCGTTTACGGCTGGGGACAGGAAGTAGGCGTTTACACCCACTTCCTGAGGTCGTAGAGAGACAGGACCACGACCATTGGAATCGGGGCAAAAAAGTAAGTGGGAATACATGCCCCTTGATTTGAAAAGGGGGGCTGGGGACCGGAAATAGGCGTTTAAGGCTTTACACCCACTTCCTGAGGTCGTAGAGAGACAGGACCACGACCATTGGAATCGGGGCAAAAAAGTGGGAATACATGCCCCTTGATTTGAAAAGGGGGGCTGGGGACCGGAAGTAGGCGTTTACGGCTGGGGACAGGAAGTAGGCGTTTACACCCACTTCCTGAGGTCGTAGAGAGACAGGACCACGACCATTGGAATCGGGGCAAAAAAGTGGGAATACATGCCCCTTGATTTGAAAAGGGGGGCTGGGGACCGGAAGTAGGCGTTTACGGCTGGGGACAGGAAGTAGGCGTTTACACCCACTTCCTGAGGTCGTAGAGAGACAGGACCACCACCATTGGAATCGGGGCAAGAAAGTAAGTGGGAATACATGCCCCTCGATTTGAAAAGGGGGGCTGGGGACCGGAAGTAGGCGTTTACGGCTGGGGACAGGAAGTAGGCGTTTACACCCACTTCCTGAGGTCGTAGAGAGACAGGACCACCACCATTGGAATCGGGGCAAAAAAGTAAGTGGGAATACATGCCCCTTGATTTGAAAAGGGGGGCTGGGGACCGGAAGTAGGCGTTTACGGCTGGGGACAGGAAGTAGGCGTTTACACCCACTTCCTGAGGTCGTAGAGAGACAGGACCACGACCATTGGAATCGGGGCAAAAAAGTAAGTGGGAATACATGCCCCTTGATTTGAAAAGGGGGGCTGGGGACCGGAAGTAGGCGTTTACGGCTGGGGACAGGAAGTAGGCGTTTACACCCACTTCCTGAGGTCGTAGAGAGACAGGACCACGACCATTGGAATCGGGGCAAAAAAGTAAGTGGGAATACATGCCCCTTGATTTGAAAAGGGGGGCTGGGGACCGGAAGTAGGCGTTTACGGCTGGGGACAGGAAGTAGGCGTTTACACCCACTTCCTGAGGTCGTAGAGAGACAGGACCACCACCATTGGAATCGGGGCACAAAAGTAAGTGGGAATACATGCCCCTTGATTTGAAAAGGGGGGCTGGGGACCGGAAGTAGGCGTTTACGGCTGGGGACAGGAAGTAGGCGTTTACACCCACTTCCTGAGGTCGTAGAGAGACAGGACCACCACCATTGGAATCGGGGCAAAAAAGTAAGTGGGAATACATGCCCCTTGATTTGAAAAGGGGGGCTGGGGACCGGAAATAGGCGTTTAAGGCTTTACACCCACTTCCTGAGGTCGTAGAGAGACAGGACCACGACCATTGGAATCGGGGCAAAAAAGTGGGAATACATGCCCCTTGATTTGAAAAGGGGGGCTGGGGACCGGAAGTAGGCGTTTACGGCTGGGGACAGGAAGTAGGCGTTTACACCCACTTCCTGAGGTCGTAGAGAGACAGGACCACGACCATTGGAATCGGGGCAAAAAAGTGGGAATACATGCCCCTTGATTTGAAAAGGGGGGCTGGGGACCGGAAGTAGGCGTTTACGGCTGGGGACAGGAAGTAGGCGTTTACACCCACTTCCTGAGGTCGTAGAGAGACAGGACCACCACCATTGGAATCGGGGCAAGAAAGTAAGTGGGAATACATGCCCCTTGATTTGAAAAGGGGGGCTGGGGACCGGAAATAGGCGTTTAAGGCTTTACACCCACTTCCTGAGGTCGTAGAGAGACAGGACCACGACCATTGGAATCGGGGCAAAAAAGTGGGAATACATGCCCCTTGATTTGAAAAGGGGGGCTGGGGACCGGAAGTAGGCGTTTACGGCTGGGGACAGGAAGTAGGCGTTTACACCCACTTCCTGAGGTCGTAGAGAGACAGGACCACGACCATTGGAATCGGGGCAAAAAAGTGGGAATACATGCCCCTTGATTTGAAAAGGGGGGCTGGGGACCGGAAGTAGGCGTTTACGGCTGGGGACAGGAAGTAGGCGTTTACACCCACTTCCTGAGGTCGTAGAGAGACAGGACCACCACCATTGGAATCGGGGCAAGAAAGTAAGTGGGAATACATGCCCCTCGATTTGAAAAGGGGGGCTGGGGACCGGAAGTAGGCGTTTACGGCTGGGGACAGGAAGTAGGCGTTTACACCCACTTCCTGAGGTCGTAGAGAGACAGGACCACCACCATTGGAATCGGGGCAAAAAAGTAAGTGGGAATACATGCCCCTTGATTTGAAAAGGGGGGCTGGGGACCGGAAGTAGGCGTTTACGGCTGGGGACAGGAAGTAGGCGTTTACACCCACTTCCTGAGGTCGTAGAGGGACAGGACCACGACCATTGGAATCGGGGCAAAAAAGTAAGTGGGAATACATGCCCCTTGATTTGAAAAGGGGGGCTGGGGACCGGAAGTAGGCGTTTACGGCTGGGGACAGGAAGTAGGCGTTTACACCCACTTCCTGAGGTCGTAGAGAGACAGGACCACGACCATTGGAATCGGGGCAAAAAAGTAAGTGGGAATACATGCCCCTTGATTTGAAAAGGGGGGCTGGGGACCGGAAGTAGGCGTTTACGGCTGGGGACAGGAAGTAGGCGTTTACACCCACTTCCTGAGGTCGTAGAGAGACAGGACCACCACCATTGGAATCGGGGCACAAAAGTAAGTGGGAATACATGCCCCTTGATTTGAAAAGGGGGGCTGGGGACCGGAAGTAGGCGTTTACAGCTGGGGACAGGAAGTAGGCGTTTACACCCACTTCCTGAGGTCGTAGAGAGACAGGACCACCACCATTGGAATCGGGGCAAAAAAGTAAGTGGGAATACATGCCCCTTGATTTGAAAAGGGGGGCTGGGGACCGGAAATAGGCGTTTAAGGCTTTACACCCACTTCCTGAGGTCGTAGAGAGACAGGACCACGACCATTGGAATCGGGGCAAAAAAGTGGGAATACATGCCCCTTGATTTGAAAAGGGGGGCTGGGGACCGGAAGTAGGCGTTTACGGCTGGGGACAGGAAGTAGGCGTTTACACCCACTTCCTGAGGTCGTAGAGAGACAGGACCACGACCATTGGAATCGGGGCAAAAAAGTGGGAATACATGCCCCTTGATTTGAAAAGGGGGGCTGGGGACCGGAAGTAGGCGTTTACGGCTGGGGACAGGAAGTAGGCGTTTACACCCACTTCCTGAGGTCGTAGAGGGACAGGACCACGACCATTGGAATCGGGGCAAAAAAGTAAGTGGGAATACATGCCCCTTGATTTGAAAAGGGGGGCTGGGGACCGGAAGTAGGCGTTTACGGCTGGGGACAGGAAGTAGGCGTTTACACCCACTTCCTGAGGTCGTAGAGAGACAGGACCACGACCATTGGAATCGGGGCAAAAAAGTAAGTGGGAATACATGCCCCTTGATTTGAAAAGGGGGGCTGGGGACCGGAAGTAGGCGTTTACGGCTGGGGACAGGAAGTAGGCGTTTACACCCACTTCCTGAGGTCGTAGAGAGACAGGACCACCACCATTGGAATCGGGGCACAAAAGTAAGTGGGAATACATGCCCCTTGATTTGAAAAGGGGGGCTGGGGACCGGAAGTAGGCGTTTACAGCTGGGGACAGGAAGTAGGCGTTTACACCCACTTCCTGAGGTCGTAGAGAGACAGGACCACCACCATTGGAATCGGGGCAAAAAAGTAAGTGGGAATACATGCCCCTTGATTTGAAAAGGGGGGCTGGGGACCGGAAATAGGCGTTTAAGGCTTTACACCCACTTCCTGAGGTCGTAGAGAGACAGGACCACGACCATTGGAATCGGGGCAAAAAAGTGGGAATACATGCCCCTTGATTTGAAAAGGGGGGCTGTGGACCGGAAGTAGGCGTTTACGGCTGGGGACAGGAAGTAGGCGTTTACACCCACTTCCTGAGGTCGTAGAGAGACAGGACCACGACCATTGGAATCGGGGCAAAAAAGTGGGAATACATGCCCCTTGATTTGAAAAGGGGGGCTGGGGACCGGAAGTAGGCGTTTACGGCTGGGGACAGGAAGTAGGCGTTTACACCCACTTCCTGAGGTCGTAGAGAGACAGGACCACCACCATTGGAATCGGGGCAAGAAAGTAAGTGGGAATACATGCCCCTCGATTTGAAAAGGGGGGCTGGGGACCGGAAGTAGGCGTTTACGGCTGGGGACAGGAAGTAGGCGTTTACACCCACTTCCTGAGGTCGTAGAGAGACAGGACCACCACCATTGGAATCGGGGCAAAAAAGTAAGTGGGAATACATGCCCCTTGATTTGAAAAGGGGGGCTGGGGACCGGAAGTAGGCGTTTACGGCTGGGGACAGGAAGTAGGCGTTTACACCCACTTCCTGAGGTCGTAGAGAGACAGGACCACGACCATTGGAATCGGGGCAAAAAAGTAAGTGGGAATACATGCCCCTTGATTTGAAAAGGGGGGCTGGGGACCGGAAGTAGGCGTTTACGGCTGGGGACAGGAAGTAGGCGTTTACACCCACTTCCTGAGGTCGTAGAGAGACAGGACCACCACCATTGGAATCGGGGCACAAAAGTAAGTGGGAATACATGCCCCTTGATTTGAAAAGGGGGGCTGGGGACCGGAAGTAGGCGTTTACGGCTGGGGACAGGAAGTAGGCGTTTACACCCACTTCCTGAGGTCGTAGAGAGACAGGACCACCACCATTGGAATCGGGGCAAAAAAGTAAGTGGGAATACATGCCCCTTGATTTGAAAAGGGGGGCTGGGGACCGGAAATAGGCGTTTAAGGCTTTACACCCACTTCCTGAGGTCGTAGAGAGACAGGACCACGACCATTGGAATCGGGGCAAAAAAGTGGGAATACATGCCCCTTGATTTGAAAAGGGGGGCTGGGGACCGGAAGTAGGCGTTTACGGCTGGGGACAGGAAGTAGGCGTTTACACCCACTTCCTGAGGTCGTAGAGAGACAGGACCACGACCATTGGAATCGGGGCAAAAAAGTGGGAATACATGCCCCTTGATTTGAAAAGGGGGGCTGGGGACCGGAAGTAGGCGTTTACGGCTGGGGACAGGAAGTAGGCGTTTACACCCACTTCCTGAGGTCGTAGAGAGACAGGACCACCACCATTGGAATCGGGGCAAGAAAGTAAGTGGGAATACATGCCCCTCGATTTGAAAAGGGGGGCTGGGGACCGGAAGTAGGCGTTTACGGCTGGGGACAGGAAGTAGGCGTTTACACCCACTTCCTGAGGTCGTAGAGAGACAGGACCACCACCATTGGAATCGGGGCAAAAAAGTAAGTGGGAATACATGCCCCTTGATTTGAAAAGGGGGGCTGGGGACCGGAAGTAGGCGTTTACGGCTGGGGACAGGAAGTAGGCGTTTACACCCACTTCCTGAGGTCGTAGAGGGACAGGACCACGACCATTGGAATCGGGGCAAAAAAGTAAGTGGGAATACATGCCCCTTGATTTGAAAAGGGGGGCTGGGGACCGGAAGTAGGCGTTTACGGCTGGGGACAGGAAGTAGGCGTTTACACCCACTTCCTGAGGTCGTAGAGAGACAGGACCACGACCATTGGAATCGGGGCAAAAAAGTAAGTGGGAATACATGCCCCTTGATTTGAAAAGGGGGGCTGGGGACCGGAAGTAGGCGTTTACGGCTGGGGACAGGAAGTAGGCGTTTACACCCACTTCCTGAGGTCGTAGAGAGACAGGACCACCACCATTGGAATCGGGGCACAAAAGTAAGTGGGAATACATGCCCCTTGATTTGAAAAGGGGGGCTGGGGACCGGAAGTAGGCGTTTACAGCTGGGGACAGGAAGTAGGCGTTTACACCCACTTCCTGAGGTCGTAGAGAGACAGGACCACCACCATTGGAATCGGGGCAAAAAAGTAAGTGGGAATACATGCCCCTTGATTTGAAAAGGGGGGCTGGGGACCGGAAATAGGCGTTTAAGGCTTTACACCCACTTCCTGAGGTCGTAGAGAGACAGGACCACGACCATTGGAATCGGGGCAAAAAAGTGGGAATACATGCCCCTTGATTTGAAAAGGGGGGCTGGGGACCGGAAGTAGGCGTTTACGGCTGGGGACAGGAAGTAGGCGTTTACACCCACTTCCTGAGGTCGTAGAGAGACAGGACCACGACCATTGGAATCGGGGCAAAAAAGTGGGAATACATGCCCCTTGATTTGAAAAGGGGGGCTGGGGACCGGAAGTAGGCGTTTACGGCTGGGGACAGGAAGTAGGCGTTTACACCCACTTCCTGAGGTCGTAGAGGGACAGGACCACGACCATTGGAATCGGGGCAAAAAAGTAAGTGGGAATACATGCCCCTTGATTTGAAAAGGGGGGCTGGGGACCGGAAGTAGGCGTTTACGGCTGGGGACAGGAAGTAGGCGTTTACACCCACTTCCTGAGGTCGTAGAGAGACAGGACCACGACCATTGGAATCGGGGCAAAAAAGTAAGTGGGAATACATGCCCCTTGATTTGAAAAGGGGGGCTGGGGACCGGAAGTAGGCGTTTACGGCTGGGGACAGGAAGTAGGCGTTTACACCCACTTCCTGAGGTCGTAGAGAGACAGGACCACCACCATTGGAATCGGGGCACAAAAGTAAGTGGGAATACATGCCCCTTGATTTGAAAAGGGGGGCTGGGGACCGGAAGTAGGCGTTTACAGCTGGGGACAGGAAGTAGGCGTTTACACCCACTTCCTGAGGTCGTAGAGAGACAGGACCACCACCATTGGAATCGGGGCAAAAAAGTAAGTGGGAATACATGCCCCTTGATTTGAAAAGGGGGGCTGGGGACCGGAAATAGGCGTTTAAGGCTTTACACCCACTTCCTGAGGTCGTAGAGAGACAGGACCACGACCATTGGAATCGGGGCAAAAAAGTGGGAATACATGCCCCTTGATTTGAAAAGGGGGGCTGGGGACCGGAAGTAGGCGTTTACGGCTGGGGACAGGAAGTAGGCGTTTACACCCACTTCCTGAGGTCGTAGAGAGACAGGACCACGACCATTGGAATCGGGGCAAAAAAGTGGGAATACATGCCCCTTGATTTGAAAAGGGGGGCTGGGGACCGGAAGTAGGCGTTTACGGCTGGGGACAGGAAGTAGGCGTTTACACCCACTTCCTGAGGTCGTAGAGAGACAGGACCACCACCATTGGAATCGGGGCAAGAAAGTAAGTGGGAATACATGCCCCTCGATTTGAAAAGGGGGGCTGGGGACCGGAAGTAGGCGTTTACGGCTGGGGACAGGAAGTAGGCGTTTACACCCACTTCCTGAGGTCGTAGAGAGACAGGACCACCACCATTGGAATCGGGGCAAAAAAGTAAGTGGGAATACATGCCCCTTGATTTGAAAAGGGGGGCTGGGGACCGGAAGTAGGCGTTTACGGCTGGGGACAGGAAGTAGGCGTTTACACCCACTTCCTGAGGTCGTAGAGAGACAGGACCACGACCATTGGAATCGGGGCAAAAAAGTAAGTGGGAATACATGCCCCTTGATTTGAAAAGGGGGGCTGGGGACCGGAAGTAGGCGTTTACGGCTGGGGACAGGAAGTAGGCGTTTACACCCACTTCCTGAGGTCGTAGAGAGACAGGACCACCACCATTGGAATCGGGGCACAAAAGTAAGTGGGAATACATGCCCCTTGATTTGAAAAGGGGGGCTGGGGACCGGAAGTAGGCGTTTACGGCTGGGGACAGGAAGTAGGCGTTTACACCCACTTCCTGAGGTCGTAGAGAGACAGGACCACCACCATTGGAATCGGGGCAAAAAAGTAAGTGGGAATACATGCCCCTTGATTTGAAAAGGGGGGCTGGGGACCGGAAATAGGCGTTTAAGGCTTTACACCCACTTCCTGAGGTCGTAGAGAGACAGGACCACGACCATTGGAATCGGGGCAAAAAAGTGGGAATACATGCCCCTTGATTTGAAAAGGGGGGCTGGGGACCGGAAGTAGGCGTTTACGGCTGGGGACAGGAAGTAGGCGTTTACACCCACTTCCTGAGGTCGTAGAGAGACAGGACCACGACCATTGGAATCGGGGCAAAAAAGTGGGAATACATGCCCCTTGATTTGAAAAGGGGGGCTGGGGACCGGAAGTAGGCGTTTACGGCTGGGGACAGGAAGTAGGCGTTTACACCCACTTCCTGAGGTCGTAGAGAGACAGGACCACCACCATTGGAATCGGGGCAAGAAAGTAAGTGGGAATACATGCCCCTCGATTTGAAAAGGGGGGCTGGGGACCGGAAGTAGGCGTTTACGGCTGGGGACAGGAAGTAGGCGTTTACACCCACTTCCTGAGGTCGTAGAGAGACAGGACCACCACCATTGGAATCGGGGCAAAAAAGTAAGTGGGAATACATGCCCCTTGATTTGAAAAGGGGGGCTGGGGACCGGAAGTAGGCGTTTACGGCTGGGGACAGGAAGTAGGCGTTTACACCCACTTCCTGAGGTCGTAGAGAGACAGGACCACGACCATTGGAATCGGGGCAAAAAAGTAAGTGGGAATACATGCCCCTTGATTTGAAAAGGGGGGCTGGGGACCGGAAGTAGGCGTTTACGGCTGGGGACAGGAAGTAGGCGTTTACACCCACTTCCTGAGGTCGTAGAGAGACAGGACCACGACCATTGGAATCGGGGCAAAAAAAGTAAGTGGGAACACATGCCCCTTGATTTGAAAAGGGGGGCTGGGGACCGGAAGTAGGCGTTTACGGCTGGGGACAGGAAGTAGGCGTTTACACCCACTTCCTGAGGTCGTAGAGAGACAGGACCACCACCATTGGAATCGGGGCAAAAAAGTAAGTGGGAATACATACCCCTTGATTTGAAAAGGGGGGCTGGGGACCGGAAATAGGCGTTTAAGGCTTTACACCCACTTCCTGAGGTCGTAGAGAGACAGGACCACGACCATTGGAATCGGGGCAAAAAAGTGGGAATACATGCCCCTTGATTTGAAAAGGGGGGCTGGGGACCGGAAGTAGGCGTTTACGGCTGGGGACAGGAAGTAGGCGTTTACACCCACTTCCTGAGGTCGTAGAGAGACAGGACCACGACCATTGGAATCGGGGCAAAAAAGTGGGAATACATGCCCCTTGATTTGAAAAGGGGGGCTGGGGACCGGAAGTAGGCGTTTACGGCTGGGGACAGGAAGTAGGCGTTTACACCCACTTCCTGAGGTCGTAGAGAGACAGGACCACCACCATTGGAATCGGGGCAAGAAAGTAAGTGGGAATACATGCCCCTCGATTTGAAAAGGGGGGCTGGGGACCGGAAGTAGGCGTTTACGGCTGGGGACAGGAAGTAGGCGTTTACACCCACTTCCTGAGGTCGTAGAGAGACAGGACCACCACCATTGGAATCGGGGCAAAAAAGTAAGTGGGAATACATGCCCCTTGATTTGAAAAGGGGGGCTGGGGACCGGAAGTAGGCGTTTACGGCTGGGGACAAGAAGTAGGCGTTTACACCCACTTCCTGAGGTCGTAGAGAGACAGGACCACGACCATTGGAATCGGGGCAAAAAAGTAAGTGGGAATACATGCCCCTTGATTTGAAAAGGGGGGCTGGGGACCGGAAGTAGGCGTTTACGGCTGGGGACAGGAAGTAGGCGTTTACACCCACTTCCTGAGGTCGTAGAGAGACAGGACCACCACCATTGGAATCGGGGCAAAAAAGTAAGTGGGAATACATGCCCCTTGATTTGAAAAGGGGGGCTGGGGACCGGAAGTAGGCGTTTACGGCTGGGGACAGGAAGTAGGCGTTTACACCCACTTCCTGAGGTCGTAGAGAGACAGGACCACGACCATTGGAATCGGGGCAAAAAAGTAAGTGGGAATACATGCCCCTTGATTTGAAAAGGGGGGCTGGGGACCGGAAGTAGGCGTTTACGGCTGGGGACAGGAAGTAGGCGTTTACACCCACTTCCTGAGGTCGTAGAGAGACAGGACCACCACCATTGGAATCGGGGCAAAAAAGTGGGAATACATGCCCCTTGATTTGAAAAGGGGGGCTGGGGACCGGAAGTAGGCGTTTACGGCTGGGGACAGGAAGTAGGCGTTTACACCCACTTCCTGAGTTCGTAGAGAGACAGGACCACGACCATTGGAATCGGGGCAAAAAAGTGGGAATACATGCCCCTTGATTTGAAAAGGGGGGCTGGGGACCGGAAGTAGGCGTTTACGGCTGGGGACAGGAAGTAGGCGTTTACACCCACTTCCTGAGGTCGTAGAGAGACAGGACCACCACCATTGGAATCGGGGCAAAAAAGTAAGTGGGAATACATGCCCCTTGATTTGAAAAGGGGGGCTGGGGACCGGAAGTAGGCGTTTACGGCTGGGGACAGGAAGTAGGCGTTTACACCCACTTCCTGAGGTCGTAGAGAGACAGGACCACGACCATTGGAATCGGGGCAAAAAAGTAAGTGGGAATACATGCCCCTTGATTTGAAAAGGGGGGCTGGGGACCGGAAGTAGGCGTTTACGGCTGGGGACAGGAAGTAGGCGTTTACACCCACTTCCTGAGGTCGTAGAGAGACAGGACCACCACCATTGGAATCGGGGCAAAAAAGTGGGAATACATGCCCCTTGATTTGAAAGGGGGGCTGGGGACCGGAAGTAGGCGTTTACGGCTGGGGACAGGAAGTAGGCGTTTACACCCACTTCCTGAGGTCGTAGAGAGACAGGACCACGACCATTGGAATCGGGGCAAAAAAGTGGGAATACATGCCCCTTGATTTGAAAAGGGGGGCTGGGGACCGGAAGTAGGCGTTTACGGCTGGGGACAGGAAGTAGGCGTTTACACCCACTTCCTGAGGTCGTAGAGAGACAGGACCACCACCATTGGAATCGGGGCAAAAAAGTAAGTGGGAATACATGCCCCTTGATTTGAAAAGGGGGGCTGGGGACCGGAAGTAGGCGTTTACGGCTGGGGACAGGAAGTAGGCGTTTACACCCAGTTCCTGAGGTCGTAGAGAGACAGGACCACGACCATTGGAATCGGGGAAAAAAAGTAAGTGGGAATACATGCCCCTTGATTTGAAAAGGGGGGCTGGGGACCGGAAGTAGGCGTTTACGGCTGGGGACAGGAAGTAGGCGTTTACACCCACTTCCTGAGGTCGTAGAGAGACAGGACCACCACCATTGGAATCGGGGCAAAAAAGTAAGTGGGAATACATGCCCCTTGATTTGAAAAGGGGGGCTGGGGACCGGAAGTAGGCGTTTACGGCTGGGGACAGGAAGTAGGCGTTTACACCCACTTCCTGAGGTCGTAGAGAGACAGGACCACGACCATTGGAATCGGGGCAAAAAAGTAAGTGGGAATACATGCCCCGTGATTTGAAAAGGGGGGCTGGGGACCGGAAGTAGGCGTTTACGGCTGGGGACAGGAAGTAGGCGTTTACACCCACTTCCTGAGGTCGTAGAGAGACAGGACCACCACCATTGGAATCGGGGCAAAAAAGTGGGAATACATGCCCCTTGATTTGAAAAGGGGGGCTGGGGACCGGAAGTAGGCGTTTACGGCTGGGGACAGGAAGTAGGCGTTTACACCCACTTCCTGAGGTCGTAGAGAGACAGGACCACGACCATTGGAATCGGGGCAAAAAAGTGGGAATACATGCCCCTTGATTTGAAAAGGGGGGCTGGGGACCGGAAGTAGGCGTTTACGGCTGGGGACAGGAAGTAGGCGTTTACACCCACTTCCTGAGGTCGTAGAGAGACAGGACCACCACCATTGGAATCGGGGCAAGAAAGTAAGTGGGAATACATGCCCCTCGATTTGAAAAGGGGGGCTGGGGACCGGAAGTAGGCGTTTACGGCTGGGGACAGGAAGTAGGCGTTTACACCCACTTCCTGAGGTCGTAGAGAGACAGGACCACCACCATTGGAATCGGGGCAAAAAAGTAAGTGGGAATACATGCCCCTTGATTTGAAAAGGGGGGCTGGGGACCGGAAGTAGGCGTTTACGGCTGGGGACAGGAAGTAGGCATTTACACCCACTTCCTGAGGTCGTAGAGAGACAGGACCACCACCATTGGAATCGGGGCAAAAAAGTAAGTGGGAATACATGCCCCTTGATTTGAAAAGGGGGGCTGGGGACCGGAAGTAGGCGTTTACGGCTGGGGACAGGAAGTAGGCGTTTACACCCACTTCCTGAGGTCGTAGAGAGACAGGACCACGACCATTGGAATCGGGGCAAAAAAGTAAGTGGGAATACATGCCCCTTGATTTGAAAAGGGGGGCTGGGGACCGGAAGTAGGCGTTTACGGCTGGGGACAGGAAGTAGGCGTTTACACCCACTTCCTGAGGTCGTAGAGAGACAGGACCACCACCATTGGAATCGGGGCAAAAAAGTAAGTGGGAATACATGCCCCATGATTTGAAAAGGGGGGCTGGGGACCGGAAGTAGGCGTTTACGGCTGGGGACAGGAAGTAGGCGTTTACACCCACTTCCTGAGGTCGTAGAGAGACAGGACCACCACCATTGGAATCGGGGCAAAAAAGTAAGTGGGAATACATACCCCTTGATTTGAAAAGGGGGGCTGGGGACCGGAAGTAGGCGTTTACGGCTGGGGACAGGAAGTAGGCGTTTACACCCACTTCCTGAGGTCGTAGAGAGACAGGACCACCACCATTGGAATCGGGGCAAGAAAGTAAGTGGGAATACATGCCCCTCGATTTGAAAAGGGGGGCTGGGGACCGGAAGTAGGCGTTTACGGCTGGGGACAGGAAGTAGGCGTTTACACCCACTTCCTGAGGTCGTAGAGAGACAGGACCACCACCATTGGAATCGGGGCAAAAAAGTAAGTGGGAATACATGCCCCTTGATTTGAAAAGGGGGGCTGGGGACCGGAAGTAGGCGTTTACGGCTGGGGACAGGAAGTAGGCGTTTACACCCACTTCCTGAGGTCGTAGAGAGACAGGACCACGACCATTGGAATCGGGCAAAAAAGTAAGTGGGAATACATGCCCCTTGATTTGAAAAGGGGGGCTGGGGACCGGAAGTAGGCGTTTACGGCTGGGGACAGGAAGTAGGCGTTTACACCCACTTCCTGAGGTCGTAGAGAGACAGGACCACCACCATTGGAATCGGGGCAAAAAAGTAAGTGGGAATACATGCCCCATGATTTGAAAAGGGGGGCTGGGGACCGGAAGTAGGCGTTTACGGCTGGGGACAGGAAGTAGGCGTTTACACCCACTTCCTGAGGTCGTACAAGGACTGTATAAAGAGGACAGGAAGCGAAGACTGTACGGGTGCCACCATGTTGCTCCATGGAAGGAAAGAAACATGCGCAGTTGAGACCAGGAAGTTGGACATGCATATGGCACAAATGGCCCAGCAGATGGCGTGAGGTGACTAAAGAATGTAGGAAGAATGTAGGAACGCTTGTATCTCACTCTTGTATCTCACTCTTCTGCCAGCCTATATGCTGAAGCCAGCTTGGCTCAGTGCTCACCATGAACGGACTGACTGAGACAGCCGTGTCATGATCAGTGCAACTATAATATCTATATAATTTTATGTAATACAGTGGTTTTCAACCTGGTCTGGGGACCACCAGCACCCTTGAGGGGGTTTCAGCTAGGTAGTCTCCAGCTTGGTAACCAAATGGACTCTTATAGATCTTTAACTCTTGAGAGCGTAACCCGTCCATTTGGTTTCATTTTAAACTCTCAAGAGTTCAATTATTGTTAAGATCTGCATAATAAGTCTACACAAGAGAATGTAGAATAATTGTTATTTTGATCAACTTTTGCCTGTTGTCTCTCCTTAAGTAGGCTACCATCATCAATACACATGCTGTATTGATGATCGTACATGGAGAGATTGTGGTCAAGATCTTATTAAATGAAAAAGTTTTGGGTCTGAGAGGCTACATCTCATAAAAAAATGGTGGTCCATATGGATAAAATGCCCAATAAATAATGGGACTTGATACAAAAAGGTTTGAAAACCACTGTATTACATAAAATTATATAGATATTATAGTTGCACTGATCATGACACGGCTGTCTCAGTCAGTCCGTTCATGGTGAGCACTGAGCCAAGCTGGCTTCAGCATATAGGCTGGCAGAAGAGTGAGATACAAGCATCCCTACATTCAGCAAGGTCTTTAGTCACCTCACGCCATCTGCTGGGCCATTTGTGCCATATGCATGTCCAACTTCCTGGTCTCAACTGCGCATGTTTCTTTCCTTCCATGGAGCAACATGGTGGCACCCGTACAGTCTTCGCTTCCTGTCCTCTTTATACAGTCCTTGAGGTCGTAGAGAGACAGGACCACCACCATTGGAATCGGGGCAAAAAGTAAGTGGGAATACATGCCCCTTGATTTGAAAAGGGGGCCTGGGGACCGGAAGTAGGCGTTTACGGCTGGGGACAGGAAGTAGGCGTTTACACCCACTTCCTGAGGTCGTAGAGAGACAGGACCACGACCATTGGAATCGGGGCAAAAAAGTAAGTGGGAATACATGCCCCTTGATTTGAAAAGGGGGGCTGGGGACCGGAAGTAGGCGTTTACGGCTGGGGACAGGAAGTAGGCGTTTACACCCACTTCCTGAGGTCGTAGAGAGACAGGACCACCACCATTGGAATCGGGGCAAGAAAGTAAGTGGGAATACATGCCCCTCGATTTGAAAAGGGGGGCTGGGGACCGGAAGTAGGCGTTTACGGCTGGGGACAGGAAGTAGGCGTTTACACCCACTTCCTGAGGTCGTAGAGAGACAGGACCACGACCATTGGAATCGGGGCAAAAAAGTAAGTGGGAATACATGCCCCTTGATTTGAAAAGGGGGGCTGGGGACCGGAAGTAGGCGTTTACGGCTGGGGACAGGAAGTAGGCGTTTACACCCACTTCCTGAGGTCGTAGAGAGACAGGACCACCACCATTGGAATCGGGGCAAAAAAGTAAGTGGGAATACATGCCCCATGATTTGAAAAGGGGGGCTGGGGACCGGAAGTAGGCGTTTACGGCTGGGGACAGGAAGTAGGCGTTTACACCCACTTCCTGAGGTCGTAGAGAGACAGGACCACCACCATTGGAATCGGGGCAAAAAAGTAAGTGGGAATACATGCCCCATGATTTGAAAAGGGGGGCTGGGGACCGGAAGTAGGCGTTTACGGCTGGGGACAGGAAGTAGGCGTTTACACCCACTTCCTGAGGTCGTAGAGAGACAGGACCACCACTATTGGAATCGGGGCAAAAAGTAAGTGGGAATACATGCCCCTTGATTTGAAAAGGGGGCCTGGGGACCGGAAGTAGGCGTTTACGGCTGGGGACAGGAAGTAGGCGTTTACACCCACTTCCTGAGGTCGTAGAGAGACAGGACCACGACCATTGCAATCGGGGCAAAAAAGTAAGTGGGAATACATGCCCCTTGATTTGAAAAGGGGGGCTGGGGACCGGAAGTAGGCGTTTACGGCTGGGGACAGGAAGTAGGCGTTTACACCCACTTCCTGAGGTCGTAGAGAGACAGGACCACCACCATTGGAATCGGGGCAAGAAAGTAAGTGGGAATACATGCCCCTCGATTTGAAAAGGGGGGCTGGGGACCGGAAGTAGGCGTTTACGGCTGGGGACAGGAAGTAGGCGTTTACACCCACTTCCTGAGGTCGTAGAGAGACAGGACCACCACCATTGGAATCGGGGCAAAAAAGTAAGTGGGAATACATGCCCCTTGATTTGAAAAGGGGGGCTGGGGACCGGAAGTAGGCGTTTACGGCTGGGGACAAGAAGTAGGCGTTTACACCCACTTCCTGAGGTCGTAGAGAGACAGGACCACGACCATTGGAATCGGGGCAAAAAAGTAAGTGGGAATACATGCCCCTTGATTTGAAAAGGGGGGCTGGGGACCGGAAGTAGGCGTTTACGGCTGGGGACAGGAAGTAGGCGTTTACACCCACTTCCTGAGGTCGTAGAGAGACAGGACCACCACCATTGGAATCGGGGCAAAAAAGTAAGTGGGAATACATGCCCCTTGATTTGAAAAGGGGGGCTGGGGACCGGAAGTAGGCGTTTACGGCTGGGGACAGGAAGTAGGCGTTTACACCCACTTCCTGAGGTCGTAGAGAGACAGGACCACGACCATTGGAATCGGGGCAAAAAAGTAAGTGGGAATACATGCCCCTTGATTTGAAAAGGGGGGCTGGGGACCGGAAGTAGGCGTTTACGGCTGGGGACAGGAAGTAGGCGTTTACACCCACTTCCTGAGGTCGTAGAGAGACAGGACCACCACCATTGGAATCGGGGCAAAAAAGTGGGAATACATGCCCCTTGATTTGAAAAGGGGGGCTGGGGACCGGAAGTAGGCGTTTACGGCTGGGGACAGGAAGTAGGCGTTTACACCCACTTCCTGAGTTCGTAGAGAGACAGGACCACGACCATTGGAATCGGGGCAAAAAAGTGGGAATACATGCCCCTTGATTTGAAAAGGGGGGCTGGGGACCGGAAGTAGGCGTTTACGGCTGGGGACAGGAAGTAGGCGTTTACACCCACTTCCTGAGGTCGTAGAGAGACAGGACCACCACCATTGGAATCGGGGCAAAAAAGTAAGTGGGAATACATGCCCCTTGATTTGAAAAGGGGGGCTGGGGACCGGAAGTAGGCGTTTACGGCTGGGGACAGGAAGTAGGCGTTTACACCCACTTCCTGAGGTCGTAGAGAGACAGGACCACGACCATTGGAATCGGGGCAAAAAAGTAAGTGGGAATACATGCCCCTTGATTTGAAAAGGGGGGCTGGGGACCGGAAGTAGGCGTTTACGGCTGGGGACAGGAAGTAGGCGTTTACACCCACTTCCTGAGGTCGTAGAGAGACAGGACCACCACCATTGGAATCGGGGCAAAAAAGTGGGAATACATGCCCCTTGATTTGAAAGGGGGGCTGGGGACCGGAAGTAGGCGTTTACGGCTGGGGACAGGAAGTAGGCGTTTACACCCACTTCCTGAGGTCGTAGAGAGACAGGACCACGACCATTGGAATCGGGGCAAAAAAGTGGGAATACATGCCCCTTGATTTGAAAAGGGGGGCTGGGGACCGGAAGTAGGCGTTTACGGCTGGGGACAGGAAGTAGGCGTTTACACCCACTTCCTGAGGTCGTAGAGAGACAGGACCACCACCATTGGAATCGGGGCAAAAAAGTAAGTGGGAATACATGCCCCTTGATTTGAAAAGGGGGGCTGGGGACCGGAAGTAGGCGTTTACGGCTGGGGACAGGAAGTAGGCGTTTACACCCAGTTCCTGAGGTCGTAGAGAGACAGGACCACGACCATTGGAATCGGGGCAAAAAAGTAAGTGGGAATACATGCCCCTTGATTTGAAAAGGGGGGCTGGGGACCGGAAGTAGGCGTTTACGGCTGGGGACAGGAAGTAGGCGTTTACACCCACTTCCTGAGGTCGTAGAGAGACAGGACCACCACCATTGGAATCGGGGCAAAAAAGTAAGTGGGAATACATGCCCCTTGATTTGAAAAGGGGGGCTGGGGACCGGAAGTAGGCGTTTACGGCTGGGGACAGGAAGTAGGCGTTTACACCCACTTCCTGAGGTCGTAGAGAGACAGGACCACGACCATTGGAATCGGGGCAAAAAAGTAAGTGGGAATACATGCCCCGTGATTTGAAAAGGGGGGCTGGGGACCGGAAGTAGGCGTTTACGGCTGGGGACAGGAAGTAGGCGTTTACACCCACTTCCTGAGGTCGTAGAGAGACAG